>NC_057813.1:534533386-534559542 GCF_018294505.1 Triticum aestivum | reverse complement strand
GGGCCAAGAGGGGAAACACAACAGCCTGCAGAGGCTGCTGCGCCTCTCATATGGGCCACACCTGAGGGGAAGGAAAGAGGGGAAGAGAGAAAGGAAGGGGAGGGATTCGTCCTCCCCCTTCCTTCCCTCCTCCCTCCTCCTTCCTTTCCCCTCCAGTGAATAAGGAAGGGGGAGGCCGAATTGGGGGAGGCGCCCAAGTAGGATTCCTCCTACTGGGGGCGCCCCTTGCTGCTCCCCTCCCTCTCCCACCTATATATACATGGGGAGGGGGCGCCTAGAACACACAACAACATCAATTGTTAGCCGTGTGCGGCGCCCCCCTCCACGGTTTACACCCCCGATCATATTCTCGCGGTGCTTAGACGAAGCCCTGCACGGATCACTTCACCATCACCGTCACCATACCGTCGTGCTGACGGAACTCATCTACTACCTCGACACCTTGCTGGATCAAGAGGATGAGGGACGTCATCGAGCTGAACGTGTGCAAAGCTCAGAGGTGCCGTACGTTCGGTACTTGATCGGTCAGAGCTAGAAGAAGTTCAACTACATCAACCGCGTTGTCAAGCACTTCCGCTTTCGGTCTACGAGGGTACATAGACACACTCTCCCCTCTCGTTGTTATGCATCTCCTAGATAGATCTTGCGTGAGCGTAGAATTTTTTTTGAAATTGCATGCTATGTTCCCCAACAGTAGGATGCTGTGAGATGCATATTCCTCTGGCACATTTGGAAACCTTGCAACGACTTGGTGTTCAACTCCAGGTCGTGCACTGTGGAGGCCTTACTTTATCGCGTGGTTACGGACAACAACCCGTGGAACTACTGGTTTCTGTTGAAATATATTGTTTGGCTCTTTTCATCGGTTTAGACTTTAGGAGCAACTGACTGGAGCATGAATTCAATATGGTATCAAAGCCAAAAGGATTTGAGTTCAAGACTCTAGCATCGCAGTAGTAAAAAAAGATTATGCTGCCTACATCAATCCCATGTCTAAGGACTAAAATAGTCTAAATGTGAGGGGTGTATTGACATATATTTCCTGCCTGTCTCCATCAGTTCAGATTTTTTGAGCAGTTGGTTGAAGTATGAATTCAATAGTTTCGTAGGGATCAGGCTAAGGAGGGACATTTGCGGCCTTGCGGAGTTGTGTTATATTGTCTGTCTAACATGTGGCCTATCCCCCTCCCTTTATGTAACTCTCAACTGTACTGTGTATTCGACGACTCACCATGCTTTCGAGGTAATACAACAAGTGGTGGGGACGTGGCTGCCCCCTACGACTCAAAGAAAATCTTCAAACTTGTTAGGTGAGGTTTGGCCGTGAGGTAAGAGTTAGCCACCTGATTTTGATTGCAATCTAACTATCAAAGAAGCAATGGCTATCTCATAGAGGAAGCAATCATAGTCTACAGCATGGTGTGGCAACACGCATGGGATGGGTGGAGTAGACATGGAGGAGAGGGATGGGTACCACAACGTTGGATGTGACCCTCAACACGAGCTTGTGCTGATTGTGAGCATGAAATGTGACCCTCTACATAAGTGGCACCTAATCCTCGCATCGTCCCTCTAGGGCGACTCTGTGGACTAGGATTACACCGGCCGCCCCCATACCCCTCCATGCCTCTCTTGTCACGCCGCCGACTATTCTGTGATGGTGACAAGGCCTCTCCCACCTCCTCCTCCCCCCTCTCCATCCCCACGTTTCATTCTCTGGCTTCTTCCACAACCAAGGCGATGTGCTCCCGCGCGAATTTGGCTGCTAAAGCACTTGTGGGGGTCTGGCTTGTGCGTTGGGCGACGTTGTTGGTGCCTTGAGGCCATAGATCCCCGCCAGGACATGGGTCTGCTAGCATCGTGCACCATCGACTTCGACCAAGAGGGTCGGGTCGTGGCCATGTCTGGCATGCTCCGCGTTGGCCTGGTGCGCCGACCCCTCACTGGCATCCACATATATGCATTTCTTTTTTTCCCTTGTGTGTCATGTTGCATTGTATTCTTTGTTAGGTGTGCTAGGAATCACCCTATATTTGGTTTGGCTTTATTTATATTTTGACTGGACATATTTCCTTTGTGTATTTTTGGAGCAAGGAAACAGTGCACATGCTGGCCCAAAACGATTGAGAAAGAGCGGGTGAATCCAGAACGGGAGCGCCTCCGATCCTCCCTCTTCATCGCTCCCCCACCATACCACTCGTCCTGCTCCAATTCATTCCCCTCCAAATCGGAGCATCGGATCAACCACACACGCCCTAGATCTCGGCCGCGCGGAGTCCGTACACGGCGCACCTCGGGATCTCAGGTACGCAATCAAACGGCGGACGCGGTGCGCGCTAAATTACTCTTATCTAGACATCATGATTCGAGAATTCCCTGTTTAGCGAGCACCTTGGTGATCAGAATACCTTCTGTATAGCCGTTTCGTGAATGATTTCGCGGTGATGCATGCATGCATCCGTCCTCTTGAGAAAAATTGGTTATTATTTTTGTTCTTGAGGTCCGAGCGCGTTAATTACACATGTTAATCAGGTAAACCAACAAGTTGCAACCTAGTTTTGGCTTCTTCCATATACACAGGTTAAGGCTGTATTTTTATTGATTTAGGACCGATCGTACAAAAACCAACGTTAAATACAGTATATTCTAGCAACAATCAGAATTGCATATTTTCATTTTGAAGCACCGATTGTTATCTGTATGTTAGATGGTTTATCTTCATTTGCAATGTTGTGACAAGATTATTGCATATCTTGCTGCATATTATTTATACTTTTCCTAAGAAAAAGGGTGGAACGTCCCCCTCTTATGATTTTTTAATTATTGGATATGATATTTAGGATTATAATCTTACATGATACTTGAAGATTAGGAAGATGGAAGACCAAAATGCTCCAGATCTCTCACACTCATGTTTCTTATATGAATATAGATCTGCTGGATTGCTAATTCTTACATAATATTAGATCTAGTGGATTGCTAATTCTTACATAATATGAAATTTCCTATTCTGTTGGAGGAACTAAAAAACATAAATCTCATTATTGTGGATAATTTAAGGCCTTACCTAGGTTTTTATTTCATGGTTAACTCAATTCCCCTTTTCATTATGCCCTTGGGGTTTTATTTACCCTTCTCGACGTCAATATGTTTGATTTGTTGTTTGCGTGATGCTAAATACAACAAATATCATTATACATTGACATTGTAGTTTGCTGAGTTAAACTAAATCATTAAAATGTGTGCACCTAATCTGCAGGATGGAAGAGGAGATAGAAACCCCTAGAGATCCGAAGCCATGTGGGCCTTTGGAGGAGTACCGCATTCCAGATTACGTCTTGAGACCAGATGCCCAACAAGTACTTGTTGATCATGCTCCACAGTGTCCTGTATTAGTGTTCATCAATTCTAAATCTGGCGGTCAACTTGGAAGTAGTTTGATCAAAACATACCGTGAACTTCTGAATGAAGCCCAGGTACTTATTCTGTCTTTGGATTTTGAATTTGGAATTGTTGTCAGAGCCACTGAGTTCTTTTTCAGGTTATTGATCTCTCAGAAGAGGCTCCGGATAAGGTTTTGCAGCGTTTATATGTGAATGTTGAAAGGCTCAAGATGGAAGGAGACATTCTTGCCGTTCAAATTTGGAGGACTATGAGATTAATTGTAAGTGATACCATCTTCAAGTTATATTATGCGAAGATGATGCCTTTCTTGGCTTTCCATTTCATGCTCTTGACTGAATAGATTTGGATAGGTTGCAGGTGGCGATGGTACAGCGAGTTGGTTGCTTGGGGTCGTCAGTGATCTTAAGCTTTCCCACCCACCTCCAATTGCCACCGTACCTCTGGGAACTGGAAACAACCTTCCATTTTCATTTGGATGGGTAGGTGATCAACTAGTGTGTACAGTATGCGTGTAAAACAAATTTCATTCATTTTTTATGCCTCAAGTTTGCTCCAACCATTAAAAGCCAAATCATGTTTCTTTATTCTCCATGGTTAAAGGTAGCAGAGAAGTGGTGATTCAGCTGAAGTCTGTGCCAATGCATGAACTAGTACTGTGCATGGCGTGAAGCCGTTATGTTTTAATGTTTTATTTGGTTTAAACTTTAAACTGCGGTACATGTAGAAGTTCTTTAATGTCTGTTGGTTTCTTGCAGCTTGGATGCCAATGCTATTGGCTGACAAATTTAGCTCTTTCTTTCACACTTCCTATATGTAGGGAAGTATTATTATTCATCCTGAATTCTACATCGCAGGGAAAGAAGAATCCTTCTACAGACCAAGAGGCTGTAAAATTATTCCTTGGGCTTGTGAAGCATGCAAAAGAGATTAAAATTGATAGGTGCCGCCTTAATATTTTCTTATTCAAATTATTTGATGCATGTAAGGCTTGCTCGAAAGATTTAAAAAATGGTTACCTTGTCAACATTAACAACAATGTATATGCTTCAGTGCTAATTTTATCTCCTCATGCTTCATATGTGTATTTCATGCATGCGCAAGGTACTAATCTGAAGCCCACTTTAATGTTTCAGCTGGCATCTAATTTTGAGGATGCGAGCTCCAAAAGAAGGTCCGTGTGAACCAATTGCTCCCTTAGAGTTGCCTCATTCACTTCATGCGTTCCACCGTGTGTCAAGTGGTGATTCCCACGATGTGGTAAGCATGTATTTATGCAAGTAATGACGTCACACGTTTGGGCGTGGGTCAAGTAATTATGTCACAAGATTTATGCACATTCTTGTGATTTAGCACACTTTTGGTCTAAAACCACAGTGAAAATAAAGTTATCTCACCATCACTTCATGTAATTCAAGGATCGTTGCCCAACACGGAAGGAAACATATGCAATACCATATATGAAGGGAACAACCCACACAACATCCCGAGACAACATCTCTTCACTGCAAGAGAATCTCCGAACTGTAGGAGCAATATCAACACACCGAGACAACATCTCTTCACTGCAAGAGAATCTCTATATCTGAACTGTAGTAGCAATATAGACACACCAAGACACCAAATTTTTACGTGGAAAACACCCAAGTTGGGGTATAAACCCAGGCCCGGTCCTGAGATTTTGGGTGCCCGGAGCCAAACTAGAACAGGGGCCCTTTAATATAAACATCAAAATAATCAATATATGCCTATATACAATGTTATCAGTAAACATTTAAAATGCATCGAAAACAATATCCATGTTAAGTAATTTATAAATGTTATCAAGAGACATACTTGATCTAAATTCTAGCGGTCACAGTGATTGGTGAGCGAGGTGTAGTTTCCTCCTGGCGACTCGGCCTCTCGATGTGGCCACGCGGAGGCGATGA
The DNA here is from genome assembly GCF_018294505.1 of Triticum aestivum. Classification (NCBI taxonomy): domain Eukaryota; kingdom Viridiplantae; phylum Streptophyta; class Magnoliopsida; order Poales; family Poaceae; genus Triticum; species Triticum aestivum. The sequence continues at coordinate 534,554,209 of NC_057813.1, read as the reverse complement.
TGGGGGCATCATCATCCAAGACGCACGAGAGATCAAAACATTGGTCATAGAAGATCAAGCGTTTGCCGCTAGAGGTAGCACATGATATCAAGCCAAATTGCGGCTACCATCTTATGAGCCAAATTACACTTGCGATGTTGCAGTTTGGTATGGTAAAACCGATAGCAAAGAAATTTCTATGAATTAAAATGCATAATCAGCAAGATAAGAAATAGAATGGGCCTATATGAACATATGAAGGTCAAAATTTAATATATAAAATATGCATCACTAAATAATGTTAATACAACAGTGAGCCGACAATTTATAACATGGAATCAATTTGAAAAATATATATGAATAAATATTGATTCAAAGTAGGGAGGACAAGAGTACCGAGAGTGTCGTCCCTGTTCGCTATTCCCTAGTATCGATTTTTAGGATCAATTAATAGTTTTTTAGACAATGATCAATTGATAGCATTTTTTAAAGGGAAGGATCAATTGATACCTAATTCCATCTTCTAGAAAGGAATGGCTTTACTGAACTAGTGTGCCATCTGCCCCAGCCTGACCCATCACCATCTTTTTTTTGAGGAATGACCCACCACCATCTTATTCTTTTTGGAACTGACCCACGACCATAGTAAAGTAAGAAAAAGGCCCAAGGCCCAGTCTACTCATGGGAAGAAATAACGTTTGAGTCTTCTCCGTGGAGATGCTGAATAGCTTCTCGACCTTCAATGGCACCTCCAGGAGTGGTTGCCGATTGTAGTACAGGTGCTCACACATAATAAACTATAGTACGAAGCCATCCAAATCTTCTTTCTTTATTATCATAGATGAGATATAACAAGTTCTTCTCTAGGTAGCACTATAGACTCTCATACATCAAGATTTCTATATCTTGGATGACAACAAGATTTGTGGTTGCAAGAGCTAGTTGTTGGAACAATCTCACTGAACATGGTGGAACCGCAGCTTGAAGGAGACAAGGTGGTGGATCTGAACTTCAAAACTTTAGAGTGAGACCCCTTCGCTCGATGGCAAGTTTTTTCCTTCAATTTTCCTCTCCTTCCCTTTATCTGTTGATTTTCTCTTCTCTTCTCCAATGGAGGCTAACGTGAAATTTGTCACTTGTTATTGGTTGTTGGATGGGAGGCCCCTTTCCCTTGTGTAAAGTCAAATGTCTTTAGGTCATTAACCATAGTCGGTAGTGGGCACTTGCACAACTTTGGCCTACCTAAAGGCTTCAAAGGTTCATCTCCTCACAACCCACATGAGGACATGTCAACAAATCCCCCCTCTGACCCATGAGGTGGGCTCGTCATGCCCTTTATCTTGCAACATGCTTGTAGCTTCTCACTTGGCAATATCCTAGTCATCATATCCGAACCATTCTTATCGGTAAGGATCTTTCAAGTTGTAGCAACTTGGAACTCATGATATCTCAAATCCAATTATACAATGTGATAGCTTGAATTCTTGGCAAGGTGAATAATACTTTGACTGTTGCAAACACATCATACTTCTCTTGCTTCATGCTTATCTCCCGCAAAAAGTTCTTTATCCACAACATTTCCTTGCATGCATCAGCCAAAACTATGTACTCAACTTCTACGGTCGACGTCAAAACACATTTTTGCAATCTTGATTTTCATGACACTGCCCCCTGCATAAGTCATCAGGTATCGTGAGGTTGACTTCCTATGGTCAATGTCACCATCATAATCTGCATGTGTATAGCAATGCAATACATGATCACCACTTTCAAATCATAAACATGATTTTGAAGTTCACTTGAGATACCTAGAACATTTCATTGCATTCCAACAGGATTCGCCTGAATTTTTCATGAACCGATTGACAACTCCAAATGCATAGGCGATATCAGGCCTAGTGCACACCACACCATGGCATACATCAAACTGCCCAAAACACATTGGTATGGTACTAAACTTATTTCTTCTTTCTCCTTCTTCCTTGTAAGACATTGTTTAGCAGCCAGTTGGTGATGACCTTCAAACAGAGAGTTAGAAGATGTTGCATCCTTGTTGAAAATTTTAAGTACCTTCTCAATGTATCTTTCCAGTGGGAGCCAAAACAACTTGTTTGATCTATCACGGGAGATTTTCATGTCAAGCATTTGCTTAGTTGGTCCCAAATCCTTCATGACAAATGATTTACTCAATGACTTCTTGAGGAGAGCAATCATCTTTGTACCATTCCAAACAATCAACATACCATCAAAATAAAGCAAGAGAATAATGAAATCACCCTCGGCATACCTCTTCATAAGGACACAATGATCAGGTTGTGCTTTATGTAACCAAGCCCAGTCATAATAGAATCAAACTTCTTGTACCACTGCCGAGGAGCTTGCTTCAAACCATACAAACTATTTTCAATTTGCAAACTAAGTGCTCCTTGCCTAAAACCATGAATTCCTTTAGGTTCTCCATATATATCTCCTCCTCTAGATCATCATGTAGGAATGCTTTCTTCACATCAAGTTGCTCAATTTCCTATCTGTGGTGACCACCGGAGCATCGTAATCAATACCCTTTTTCTGTTTAAAACCTTTCAGGATCAATCTAGCCTTGTACCTTGGATGTGAGGTGTCTTTCCCTTCGGCAAACTCACCAACTCAAAGGTGCCATTCTCATACAGGGATTTCATATCATCCTTCATGGCTTCCAACTATTCATTCTTATACTCACCAGGCATTGCCTTCTCATAGCATGAGGACTCACGTGCATCACTCAACACATATTGATGTGGTGGATACTTGATGGAAGGTAATATACCTCTTCTGCTTCTTTGTTGTTGCACCTGTGTTGAATCAGGTGGACCATCATTGGCATCATCATTATAAGGCTTCTCGAGTTTCCTAATATTTTCAATTGTTTCATCTTTGACAAACAACACATTTGGCTTCTCACAATCTTCCTATTGGTTGGATCACACAATCTATGACCAAACTCTTCATTTGGTCGGCTGAGTTAGATGCACTGCTTTGTCTTGCTATCAACCTTCGACCCCTCGTCCATTTGAACATGCACTGCAGCCAAAAACCTTCAAGTTCTTGTATGGCACCTCTTTCCCTGACCAAACTCTCTGAGTAATATCACGTGCAACATGAAGTGAGGGAGATAGATAAAACATACACATTGTTCATTAATGCTTCAACCTGAATGGATTACGTAAATTAGCATGAGAGAGTATTGTTGTGACCATCTCTTTGATTGACCTGTTCATTATCTCTGCAAGTCCATTGAGCTAAGGTGTCTTTGGTGAACTCTTCTCTAGCCTGATGCCATACTACTCTTCTCTAGCCTGATGCCATACTTTCTGCGATACCTCTCAAAAGGACCTTCACATTCACCACCATTGTATTATCTCACACACTTCTTTTAACTTTCACATGGAGCACCTTGAAGGCTTCGAGCAAATGCTGCTTGTTTTCCATCACATATACAAAAACTTTTCTGGAATGGTCATCAATGGAAGTCACAAATTATAATGCTCCATGAAGGGATTATTTCAGTCATAGAGCAAACATGAGTGTGCATAATATCAAGAGCATTATCCGCATAGTTTGGTGGGAGTTTACGAAATGTAACCCTTGTTGAGGCACGCGGAACGCTATGCTAGCACAAAATAAAAAATTCTACCGCGCAACCAAGATCATAGTGCCGGGGATAGATCAGGGACCAGGTTTTACTATTAGACACATAGTCATGGTAGCGAAAGTACAATTGGTGGTGCGTGTGTCTGATCAATCTAGTCACCTCCTCGTGTAGCCGATCTATCATGAATAGTTCCTCCCGGATCCCTTGAATAACTCCTTGCAGTTCCCGTGAACGGTTTGTCCAAGCACCACATATGTGATGCCTCCAAGGTATCCACACATACGAGGAGTAGCATCGGGCGGCTACTGCTCGGTCCGGTCATGTGACATATGGGCGTGGGAAGTGGCGGCAGCGGTGGCTGTGGTGGGAGAAAAAAGATCAACCCTAAAAGGTGTGCCCACTCCCCTTTATATAGATCCCGACGTGGGCTGAACACTTGAAGCTCACTAGGAGTCCACACCCAATTTCCACTCAGATCCAATCTGAATGGCTCCCGCTCCTTAAGTGTGCGGCCCTATAGGTTCACCTACACATGGACACCACCCGAGTCGATAGTTGGTAGTGGCTCCTAGCAGAACATGCCAACTCCCATGTGTGCATAAAGTTGGTTCATGAACCTCGACAATATGTCATATGCAACATTCCTTTTGCCTCACAATATATGTTGTTGAGCAGAGCTCAAGGCGAGTACTTGTCACCATTGTGGTAGCTCGACCTCTCCTCGAAACCGTGATACAGATTCCTGAACCGGGTTAACACTTAACCCAAGTCACATGGCCATGCTTTCCGAATCTGATCAATTGAGAGGCCCCGGAGAATATCTCTCCGTATCGGAGGGGTAAATCCCATCTTGGTCAACCATGTCTCGTTGCATATCTCACGACTCACCCAAAAGCTACCTTTATAACTACTTAGTTGCGGAGTAGCGTTTGATAGACCCTAAGTGAGTCGATCCTCATCCTGAGAACATGTGAGGTCCTCAAGTCAAATTATGCTAATGTATGGCCATGCAAACTAAAGCCCAAATAGTAGCCCATCCACCCATTCTAACCATCAGTTTAGAGGCAGGAGGCCTACAAGTTTGATATTTCTTTAAGTCTGTGTGTTTATCTGATCCAAAATCTATCTCCCAATTCGCTAATCGCTAGGGTTTCTTGCCGCCGCTCAATGGCTCGCTGCACCCCCAATCCCGCTCGCCAACAGCCAGGCGCTGCTCCCGTTCGCCGGTGCCGCCGACGCTAGGAGACTACTAAGGCAAAGACGCAAGTTGCTTCCATGTAATTAACTGCTCTGTTGATTCAGCCATCTAGCCATGTCATTGATTCCATCGAGTATACAAGCATGATCTAAGGCTTGAAAGGTACGCTGGCGTACACTATACTAGTACCTGGTTCAGTCTGTTTTATGGATTACTACCTAGCAGCCTATTAGTCAAGCATGTAAGACGATATGTTAATTTTTACCGATTAGAAGTTTCTTTAAAAACCCAATAAACATTGCTGCTTATTGATATCCTTCTATTTTATAATTAAAGTTATTAGTTGTATGTTTGATATATCTTCGATACAATATTTACGAGCTAAGCTTTAGATTCTATTTGTAAAAATAATTGTTTAAGGAAGTCATTTATAACTCGTCACGGGCTGTGAAAATTTAAATTTCCGACTCGCCCCCCTATGTCTAATTCCTGGCTCCGCCCCTGATCTCATTGCGTCTCATAGTGGGTCTCATTGCGTCTCATAGTGGGTTTGTCCGCTCGGTGATCTTCATCCCCGAGTCCATACTATCGGGTTGGCATCTCTATGCCCATGACTTGTGAAACATAGTCATCAACCGAATCGTATACTAGTCAAAGGGTGTGTGTCCGCATAACCTTATCGAATATGGACCATTAAAAAAACATCATATAATATATAGTCTCACAAACAAGTCACATATTTATTGATACATATCAGTGATGTTGTTCAAGGAAAATACAAATAACTCATGAATACATAAGTAAATAATCATCATTAGATTGCCTTTAGGGCATGTCTCCAACAACCCTATGTTGATACAATCAAACTTGCCCACAGATAATAGATTCTACTTTATATCCGGAACATGTCTCATGTCATCGAGCACCAACCTGCAACCTGTGTTGACGAATGGTGGACGAACCACTATTTCCCATCCTCACTTGGCTAGTAATGCCACTAGTGTAGGATTTGAATTACTCTTTGTGTGATGTAATGTGAAAGGCCGCACCTGAATCCACAACTCATTGCATCATCACGGACAACATTATGAAATTCTTCATCTTCAATAACTAAATAGTCCTTATCTTGTGCAATCATGGTCGAGTTATTCTTAGCTTTTTGCTTGATTTTGTTTGCATGTTTACCCTCTGCAAGCTCTTTTTTGTATTTCTTGCAACCACTCTTGTGTTCCCAGATTACCCCAATGAAAGGAAGTAAACTCTTTTCTGTATCTTGACTTTGATCTCCCTGGATTAACCCATGCCTTGCTGAAATCGTGCATGACTGCGTTCACGGTTTTCCTTATTCCCATGGGTTTTAGCCAAATACGCATCAGCAGAAGAGGCGTCATTCTCACCCTTTTCCTTCTTTTTGTCTTCTTCATTCAACATACTATTCTTCACCATTTCCAATACCAGCTTACCATCCGGAGCTGAATTGCCAAGTGACATGATGAGGGTGTTCCAACTATCAGGCATGGAACTCAACAACAATAATGATTGCGCCTCGTCCTCAAAGTTGATCTTCATGGTCGAGAGTTGATTTATATGGCATTGGAAGACATTCAAGTGCTCAATCACATTGCTGCCATCTCGGCACTCAATCTTTGCAAGTATTTTGACTACCGAGGCCGCCATGGATTCTTCTTCTCATACATGTATTCCAACTTCTGCCACATCTCATACCTATTTGTTTGATTTACAACATGGTGGAATATATTACGATTGATGTACAAACGAATCATATGTACCACTTATCGGTTCAACACTCTCCATTCTTCTTCCATGACACTGGTAGGTATATTATCTTTCACAACTGGCTCATATAAATCCTTCCAGCAAAGAATGTCTTACATCATGGGCTTCCAGCAAAGGATGTCTTACATCATGGGCTTCCATGGACATTGTGAGCAGCAACTCCAACAACAACCAAGCAACCGGGATAAGCAAACCTCCTGGGAAATGTTGGAAATATTAGCACTTTTCCGACTAATCTAATCCACGAGTAAACAGTAAGCATGTAAATACGGTATGCATCTCATACCGACACCTAAGCATGTGAGCACGTACAGTACATAGAACCGAAACATCTATGAACAACATATATATGGCTAGCACATGAACGAGCAAATAGGGGATGAACGAGTCATACCCTCCGGTTGGCCAGGCCAACGCGGCGGCGGTAGCAGCAGCCTCGGCATCAGCCAAGGCCTTCTTCTTGGCGACTTCGTCGTCAGCCATGGAGTCGATGTAGAGGAAGTAGTGGAAGCAGAGGCGGATGAAGACAGGGACGGATCGGGAGCAGTCGCGTCGAGACGCTCCCCAAAAACCTTATTGCCGTTCTCCCGGGCAGGATTTTAAACGACAGGGTTCCGGAGACACCTGTTCTCCCGACCAACCGTGCACGCGGTCGTCGGGATGAGATCGCTAGAAGCAGCACAGCGAGAGGAACAGTAGATGACGGCTAGGGTTGTACGAGAGGGAGTGAGTGAACTGAGTTAGGGTTCACTTCACTGGCCAACGCCTTCTTATATAGGCCGTCAGGTAGATGGGCCTGGGCCAGGCCCACGACCGAGTCCGCGAACAGCCCACGGTCCAACATCTCGGACAGTGGCATTTTCGTAAGCGACTCATTAATTAATTAACAATTAATTAACCATTCCTGAGCGGCAAAAATAAGCTTCGGCTCGGCTCATTCCCGCAACCCGCGGCGCGTGCGCGCGTGCACGCGCGCGCGTCATGACGAGGCGAGGCGAGGCGGGCGGCGGAGGAGGAGGAGCGCGCGTGTACAGCTCCTATTCCCAAGCTCCCAATAGCAAGTGGTAGAGCAGCCCTTATAAAGAGGTCTCACTCTTCTTACTGTAGCAGTATGGGACTAAACTTCCCACACTTCCCACCACTTGTCGTACACATGCATGGGCCTTAGAGATTAACTAGGGATTATTGTCTTATATGGGCCTAAGCCCATCCATAATCCATCAATCCCCCACCAGATCTCGAGGCACATAAGTTTGTCAACTGTTCCAAACAATGTTTGATATACCAGAATTTTCAGTGGAGACTGTTAAGTTGAACTTCCACCTAGAGCAATAGGATTAGACTTCTTCACAACTGAACAATGGACTATGCCTTGAATTGTCAGTTTGGCGTGTAGAAGTTTCGCCTATTGTCGCTGATACGTGGCTGCCGAAGGCTAAACCCCACGGGTGGAGCTTATTAGTCATACTCCATACCTTCTCATGAGCTTCCTAGAGATCACCCAATCTCATAGACTGTGACCAGTAGTCGGGCTCACATAGGTGTGTTCCTCCAAAGAATGCTCTGTAGGTTAACATCTTGCTTACATAAGCTTTGGAACGCAAAGTCAGCCTGCCTTACAGAATTGAGAGTATTATTGCATCTCCAACGGAGTGGGTTAATTAAGGATACTCTCCTCCAATTGACCGCTGGATTGTTTTCCCAGGTCCTAATTCACGGGATATCCGATCACATAGGTTGGGTTACCCCCATGGCAACTTACGTGGATCTCATACCCATCTCCCTCGATGCATTTTCTATCACAATCCGTGATAGCCCTTTCGCAAAAGGGTTTGCCAGATTCTTAGCCGTTTGGATATAATCCAACGCTATTACTCCGGAGTTTCTTGATTTTCTGACAGATTTCAATCTTCTTCTTATGTGCTTTGTGGATTTCATGTTGTCCTCTGAACTCTTAGCCTTGGCAATCACCGTTTGATTGTCACAGTTCATAAGGACAACCGACACTGGTTTGTCAACCATCGGCAAATCCATCAAAAGCTCTCGAAGCCATTCTGCTTCGACGCATGATGTGTCTAATGCTGTGAGTTCTGCTTCCATAGTCGATCTGGTTAAGATCGTCTGCTTGCAAGACTTCCAGGAAACAGCACCACCACCAAGTGTGAAGACATGTCCACTTGTGGCTTTCATCTCATCAGCATCAGATACCCAATTTGAATCACTATACCCCTCAAGTACCGTCGGGTACCCAGAATAGTGAATCCCATAGTTCGTAGTACCTTGCAAGTAACACATCACTCGCTCAACAATATGCCAATGCACATCTCCCGGATTGGAAACAAACCGGCTCAGTTTGCACACAGCAAATGAGATGTCAGGACGAGTAGCACATGCTAGGTACATCAGTGAACCAACCACTTGAGAATATCTCAATTGATCTATAGCCGTGCCTTCGAACTTTCGAATCCGCACGCTAGGATCATATGGTGTTGCAGAAGGTTTGCAGTCCGTATATCCAAAACGGCTCAAAATCTTCTCAACATAGTGGGATTGCAAAAGTGTAATTCCACCCTCGGTATTTCTCAGTAGCTTGATGTTCAAGATAACATCAGCCATACCCAGGTCTTTCATCTCAAAGTTATGAGATAGAAAAGCCTTGACCTCCTCAATTACTTTGAGGTGGGTCCCAAATATCAATATGTCATCAACATACAGACACAATATAACTCCTTCGCCCCCACCATAGCGATAGTATACACATTTGTCAGCTTCGTTGACAACAAAGCAAGCAGATGTCAAAGTTGTATTAAACTTCTCATGCCATTGCTTAGGCGCTTGTATCAGGCCATACAAAGATTTCACTAACTTACACACCTTTCTTTCCTGACCATTTACCACAAAGCCATCTGGCTGTTGCATGTAAATTTCCTCGTCTAGCTCTCCGTTAAGGAAAGCCGTCTTAACGTCCATCTGATGAATGAGAAGACCATGCGAGGCAGCCAAAGCGAGTAACACTCGAATGGTTGTCAGCCTAGCTACAGGTGAGTAAGTATCGAAGAAATCCTCTTCTTCCTTTTGGGTATAACCCTTGGACACAAGCCTAGCTTTGTACTTCTCAACAGTACCATCGGGCCTAAGTTTCCTCTTGAACACCCACTTACATCCCAATGGTTGGCAACCATAAGGATGATCAGTGATCTCCCATGTCCCATTAGCCATGATGGAATCCATCTCGCTACGGACCGCGGTCTTCCAGTAGTCAGCATCCTAAGATGCATAAGCTTCTGAAATGGAACTGGGAGTGTCATCATCCACGAGGTACACGAGGAAATCATCACCAAAAGACTTTGCAGTCCTTTGTCTCTTGCTCCTAACAGGAGCTTCCTCGTCATCCTCTGATGAACTTTCATCACTTTTGTGTTCATAATATTCCATCGGAATGGCAGGTTCAGGAGTCTCATCAGATTCCAGTCTAGAACCGCTTTGCATATCTCTCATGGGGAAAATATCCTCAAAGAATGTAGCATCCTTAGACTCTATAATTGTACCGACCTTCTGGTCAGGTACCTCAGATTTCACTACTAGAAATCTATAGCCAACGTTATTCTTAGCGTAGCCCAAATTAACGCAGTCCACGGTCTTTGGTCCAAGCTTACGCTTTTTGGGGATCGGCACATTGACTTTCGCCAAACAGCTCCAAGTGCGCAAGTAAGAGAGTGTAGTTCTTTTCTTTTTCCATTGCTCATAGGGAGTAGTCTCATTATCCTTCGCGGGAACTTTATTCAGGACATGACATGATGTCAATACAGCCTCCCCCCACCATGCCTTGGATAAACCCGATGTATCTAACATGGCGTTAGCCAAATCTGTTAGAGTACGGTTTTTTCGTTCGGCAACCCCGTTTGACTGGGCTGAATAGGGAGGCGTCCTCTCATGAATAATACCATGTTCCGCACAGAATAAATCAAACTCACTAGAAAAGTACTCTCCACCACGATCAAACCGGACTCGTTTTATTTTCTTCTCAAGTTGGTTCTCAACTTCAGCCTTATAGATTTTAAAGTAGTGTAGAGCCTCATCCTTTGTATTTAACAAATACACATAACAGAACCTAGTGGGATCATCAATCAAAGTCATGAAGTATTTCTTTCCACCTTTAGTCAACACACCATTCATCTCACAGAGATCTGAATGTATGAGCTCTAGTGGTGCCAGGTGTCTCTCCTTCGCAGGCTTGTGAGGCTTACGAGGTTGCTTTGCTTGCACACACGCATGGCACTTAGAGCCTTTGGCTAAAGTGAAACTTGGGATTAGATTCATCTTAGCTAGCCGCGTCATACAACCGAAATTTATGTGACAAAGACGTGAATGCCAAACCTCACATTCGTTCACATTAGAATGAATTTGATTCACAACTTTATTACAGAAATCCTCCAGGGAAAGGCGGAACAAACCACCACAATCATATCCTTTTCCAACAAATAGTCCATACCGAGATACGACTACTTTGTTAGACTCAAATACTAACTTAAACCCTTCTTTACATAGAAGGGAGCCACTAACGAGATTCTTCTTGATAGCGGGGACATGCTGCATGTTCTTCAGTTGCACGATCTTTCCCGAAGTAAACTTCAGATCTACCGTGCCAACACCATGAACAGAAGCATGCGAGCCGTTCCCCATCAGGACGGAACAATCTCGTGTGACCTGGTAAGAAGAAAACAAAGACACATCAGCACACACATGAATATCGGCCCCAGTGTCAACCCACCAATTGGTGGACTGACAAACTGAAAGTACGGTAAACAAATTACCATACCCTGATGCCGCATCATTGTTGCTCAGAGTCACATTGACAGACTTTGCGTCCTGTCCTGGCTTCTTATACTTGTTTGGGCACTTGTTTGCCCAATGTTCCTCTGAACCACAAGTGAAGCAGCCATCTTTCTTCTTATCTTTCTTCTTACCCTTCTTCTTGAAGGTAGTATTCTGCTAGACAGAGTTCTTTCCCTTGAACTTGTGGGAGTTCTTCTGCACCACATTGGTGCTAGAAGAACCCTCTGCCCCTTTCACGTGTGAGTCCTTTGCTCTCGAGTTCTGCTCAACACTCAGATGACCAATGACATCCTCAACAGAGAATTCACGTCTCAAGTGCTTGAGAGAAGTAGCAAAGTTCCTCCATCTAGGAGGGAGTTTTGCAATAATGCAACCCGCGACAAACTTGTCCGGTAACTCACACTTCAGGAGCTCCAGCTCCTTAGCGATGCATTGTATCTCATGGGCCTGGTCCAATACAGAACGGTTATCAACCATTTTGTAATCATGGAACTGCTCCATAGCATACAACTCGCTTCCAGCATTGGTTGCGTCAAACTTAGCTTCGAGCGCATCCCACAAATTCTTGGCAACGCGCATATGGAGATATGCGTCGACTAGCTTGTCTCCGATCACAGTAAGAATGGCTCCAACAAAGATGGTGGTTGCCTCCCTAAACACATTCTCTTGTTCAGGAGCAATCGTTACCGTGGGAGACACACCGCCAACCCAGAACACGCTCATTGCTGTGAGCCACAAGGTAGTCCTCGTCTGCCAACGCTTAAAATGCGTTCCAGTAAACGTTTCCGGTTTCAGAGTGGCGGCGAAGCCATGAGTCGAAAAGTGCCTAAAATAAGGTTTTTGGATTGTTGGAAATATTAGCACTTTTCCGACTAATCTAATCCACGAGTAAACAATAAGCATGGCAAATACGGTATGCATCTCATACCGATACCTAAGCATGTGAGCACGTACAGTACATAGAACCGAAACATCTATGAACAGCATATATACGGCTAGCACATGAACGAGCAAATAGGGGATGAACGAGTCATACCCTTCGGTTGGCCAGGCCAACGCGGCGGCGGTAGCAGCAGCCTCGGCATCAGCCAAGGCCTTCTTCTTGGCGACTTCGTCGTCAGCCATGGAGTCGATGTAGAGGAAGTAGTGGAAGCAGAGGCGGATGAAGACATGAACGGGTCGGGAGCAGTCGCGTCGAGACGCTCCCCAAAAACCTTATTGCCGTTCTCTCAGGCAAGATCTCGAACGACAGGGTTCCGAAGGCACCTGCTCTCCCGACCAACCGTGCACGCGGTCGTCGGGATGGGATCACCGGAAGCAGCACAGCGAGAGGAACAGTAGATGACGGCTAGGGTTGTACGAGAGGGAGTGAGTGAACTGAGTTAGGGTTCACTTCACTGGCCAGCACCTTCTTATATAGGCCGTCGGGTAGATGGGCCTGGGCCAGGCCCACGACCGAGTCCGCGAACAGCCCACGGTCCAACATCTCGGACAGTGGCACTTTCGTAAGCGGCTCGTTAATTAATTAACAATTAATTATCCATTCCTGAGCGGCAAAAATAAGCTTCGGCTCGGCTCATTCCCGCAACCCGCGGCGCGCGTCGTGACGAGGCGGGCGGAGGAGGAGGAGGAGCGCGAGTGTACAGCTCCTATTCCCAAGCTCCTAATAGCAAGTGGTAGAGCAGCCCTTATAAAGAGGTCTCACTCTTCTTACTGTAGCAGTATGGGACTAAACTTCCCACACTTCCCACCACTTGCCGTACACATGCATGGGCCTTAGAGATTAACTAGGGATTATTGTCTTATATGGGCCTAAGCCCATCCATAATCCATCAGGAAACGTATCTCTGATAGCACTTTGTTGTGAATTAGCATACTTATGGTTTAAAACTGCAGTGGAAACAAAATAATCTCTGCACCACTTAATGTACTAACTCAAGGGTCGTTGCTCAGCACGGAAGGAAACATATGCAACAACCTATATGGAGGAAGCAACCCACACAAGAAATAATCATTGTCCAAGTCAAGAGAACCTCTGAACTGCAATAGCAATATCAACACACCGAGACACCAGATATTTACACAGAAAACCCCAAGTTGGGGTAAAAATCACGAGCCGAAGCCACCCTAATCTTCTAGGCTCTCTCGAGATTTCTCTATCCTGGATGACAATAAGATTTGTGGCTGCAAGAGCTAGGGATTGGAAGAATCTAACCAACATATTGGAACGACAGCTTGAAGAATATAAACCTTTGGGGATGAGATACCTTTGCTCGATGGCAAGCTTATTTCTTTAATCTTCCTCTCCTTCCTTTATCTCTTGGCTTTCTCTTCTCTTCTCCAATGGGGGCTAACCTGAAATTTGTTGCTTGTGTTGGTGGCTTCTGTATGGGAGGCTAGACATCCTGCTTTCCCCTTGTTCAAAGTCTAAAAATGTCCTTAGGTCACAACACTAATTGGTAGTGGGCTCTTGCAAAACTTTGGACTGACTAGAGTCTTCAAATGGTCATCTCCTCACATCTCACATAAGGAGGATCCCAACACGCATGTCGAGAAAAAATATATCTTTGTGCAAGTATTTCTTATGGTATTATGTTTCTTGATAAATACGTTCCATCAAAGTAAGACAACTGCTTACCAAATCTAATTCAAAGTTTCCATTTTTGTTTTTCCTTGTTTCTCCAGGAAGGTTACCACACATTCCGCGGAGGATTTTGGAATTACTTTAGTATGGGTAAGGGTTTCTCTATGTATCTACCTAATTTATTGCCAACATGAACCACGTACCGTACGCTTTCTACCTGTTTAACTGTTTATGAATGAACTTTATGTATGTACCCTACAGTGTCTAACTGTTTAATTCCATAGCAGATTAAAAATCTCAAGTTCCTTTCATGAACCCTCAAGCATATATTGCTGTGAAAAACCTGGGTTGTCAGACATGATGATCATGTTTTTGCATGTTGCAGGGATGGATGCAGAAATATCTTATGCATTTCATACTGAAAGGAAGAGAAATCCAGATAAATTCAAAAATCAGCTGACAAATCAGGTTTCTTTTTTTGTATTCTTCAGGAGACAATCTCCTTACCATCCCGTGTTGTCGATTAGACAAATGACCAGATAGTGCTTTTCAAGTTATGCCGAGCCTTGTGAATTGTTAATGCAATCATCCATACAGGGACAATATGCTAAGCTTGGACTTAAACAAGGATGGTTTTGCGCTTCTCTAAGTCATCCGTCTTCGAGGTAGTTTGTTGATTGGATCCAACCCCTAATTTTATATGAAAAACAGAACAGAGAACTCCAAGAGCCCTGCCAATAAAGTGCAAGGGGAGTGTACTTTACAAGCCACATTTCAAGGCTAATTTATTTATTTGTAATTCAGATCAAGTCTTCAGCTTATTTCTTGACTATTTTAGGTTACAAAAGGTTATACATTACATATTTGTGAAGTTGGTATCTTCATCTCCTTTGTTGATAAGCTGGAATGCTTTGTTCCAGGAATATTCCTCACTTTGCAAAGGTGAAGGTCATGAAAAAGCCTGGTGGCCACTGGGAAGAACTACAAATTCATCACAGGTGAACTTTGATGTCTTCCAGTTCACTACAGTGCATTTTATTCTATTCTTGTATACTGTAATTTAAGCATACATGCTTACAAATATGATGGAATTTTTTGGTCACTCTGTTCTTCTGTTCTGTCTTACAACATACTCTTTGTGGTCTACTTATATCATGACATCATTTCTGTAACATTCTTGGGTAGTAGATGGAGTTGTAATCTGTGCTACTTTATCTCTTGCAGCATTCGATCAATCGTCTGTGTGAACCTACCTAGTTTTTCCGGAGGTTTGAATCCATGGGGCGATCCTGGCGCAAGGAGAATAAATGTGAGTTCCCATGCGCCATGCCCCATCAATTTTTGTTTGAGCTGCATGTTGATATGATTCACATGTTTTCCGTGGCAATGTGCAGACGGAGTTCACACTGCCTTACGTCGATGATGGCCTTATTGAGGTTGTCGGGTTCCGTGATGCTTGGCACGGGCTGGTTCTGTTGGCTCCTAATGGGCACGGCCATCGCCTTGCACAGGTATGAAGTGTTTCTTTCGTCCCTCCCGTCCTGTTGGCATCTCACAACTGAATATTGGACAAGATTGCTTGCTACAGTGCATTAATGTGTTTTTGCAACTTCCTGCATCAAAACTCTCTTTTTCCCACCCTGCAATCTCATGCTGGCATCTTGCAAAACCAGGCTCACAGGATCCGCTTCGAGTTCCACAAAGGCGTGGTGGACCACACCTTCATGAGGGTCGATGGGGAACCTTGGAAGCAGCCCCTCCCAAAGGACGATGACACTATTGTCGTCGAGATCTCACACCAAGGCCAGGTGACCATGCTAGCAAACGAGCCCTGCAAGTCAATGAGCTTCAGTGACCCGTTGTCGGCACACGGCCACAACGACCACAGTAACGAACACAAGAACGACGTGGATGACGAGGACGAGTGGGAGGATGGCAGGAGGAAGTTTGGGGCCGCGGAAACCTTCAAGCTCCCTGATGAGATTGACATTGCTCATCTCAGCTGAGCTGCATATCCATTCTTATGACAAACATCATATCTTGTCGGTTCACAATATTTGTCCAGTAAAGTGATATCACTATATGCAAATAGCTTCATGCAAAACCCTGTATAGCTGGAGTTTAGTGAACCAAGCGCGGGAGCTATTTTTATTTATTAATGCAACTTTGTATAGATTCAGAATCTTGATAGAAATGTGCAACTTATTCCTTACAAAACTGTACTCTTTTTCTATAGGTCCGTTGCCTCGTTATTAATTTAGAGGGCAGATGTTGGAGTGAGGCTTTTTGGCTCTTGGCTCCATGGAGCCCGGTATTTTCAAAAATATTTTGAAGTTCCATTTTTTTTTGAAAATAAACACGCAAGTACTTGTAGATGTATACTTTATGGGTGTAAATTTTCATAATGAAGTATTTTCTTTGTGAGTTGTATAAACATCATGTATTTTTATAGTGAATAGCACATTGAAACTGCCAAATGGAGGCCTAGTTCCATGGAGGCCTTAATTTGATAGCTTCAAAATTAAAACTTTTAGTTTTTCTGAAAAAATTACACATATACCTAGAGGCATAATGTACATGTGTATAAATTTTCAGGTCAAAATATCTTAAAATGAGAGGTACAAAAAATATCTAAAGCTTTTTAGTCATCCTCAAAGTCCATGATTCTTTTTGTGCAGCTCGCAATTCAAGGTGTTTCATCCTGATATTTTATACACATCACATTACATCCTTGTATAAATATGTATTATTTCAGAATATTTTGAACCTAAAAAGTCTTGCAACAATGCAGCTGAACATTAGGACAAGAGAAAGACCTTATGATCCATATTGTGCAAGAAGTAGTTGTTGCCATACAGTTAGGATGCACATGAAGCTAAATACGAATGAAAGCTCTCCTATGGACTAATGGGGGTGCATCTAACTTGCCTGCTCATGTAGATCTAGAGCTCATTTGAGGAGGCTCATCATTGGAATATACAAGTCAAGTTCTGTAATGTGAAGTTCCCCAGTAATATGTATGAAATCATGTACTCTCGATAATGAAACGCAATGAAGTGGTGTTACTTTGAAGCACTCATGAAATTTTCTAGTATGAGCACTTAATGTTACTTTGAAGCACTTTACATGTATACTCTAAAAAGGATACTGGTGTTGCGAAAGTACATTTCTACACCCGAGCTCATATGCTCCTGATGTGAACAGTAAAATAAATAAAATAGAAAAACATTTCAAAAAATTCTAAAATTTTTTGTGGCATACTTTAAGAAATATGTGTTGTGCATGCAAAATTTCATCACAAAATCTCATTGGTGGAAGTTGTGGCAAAAAAAATCAGAGCTCCAAAATGCGTTTGAAAGTAAAAAAAATCAAAGCATCAATTTTGTTTTTTTACCATGCCTCCCACCAATTTCATTTTGTGAAGAAATTTTGCATGCACAACAAACATTTCTTAAAATATGCCACAAAAAAATTCAGAATTTTTTGAAACCTTTTTCTATTTTATTCATTTTACTGTTCACGTCAGGAGCATATGAGCTCAGGTGTAGAAACACCGCGTCCACTGGTGTTGCTCCTTCTCTCACACACACTTTTTGGTGCTTCCTTGACACATCTTTTATTATTATTTGGACTATTTTCCTAATTTTTTTGGATCTCTTGTTTTTTAAGGTAGAAGCAACACCTTCCAATAATGATCATTCCTCAACTTTATCTAAATGGAAACATTGCTCTTGCTATGAACATGAAAGAATCTCTCTATATGATGCCTCTGGCAGTGTACTTGGATAGCAATGATCTAGCCTAACAATGTCTATAATGAAAAATGGAAAAGTCATAAAAACACAGTGCCAGCTATAATGATCATGCAAAGCATATGATAATGACAACATATCTCTATCATGTAACATAAATGGTAGTGCATGGCAATTTACTCTGAATGACTATGAAAATACCATGAGTAGTTAATTAAGTATGGTGGCTGTATTGAGGACATGATTGAGTCTATGTGTAGGAGAACAAGTGGAATCCCCCCCCCCCCCACAGGGTTTGGATGTACTAGCGAATGATGCACCATGCCTCAATGTGAGAGTGAGCAATGCTCACTACCAAAGAGGCTAGCAATAAAGGTTTCATGTAGTTCAAGCACAAAGCTCAAAGACTCGCATTAATCATGAAGGACTCATCAACCAAGTAGTGGCTCACGACATTACTAGAGCATAGTACAACAAGCCAAGTATCCCATGGGGTTTGATTGGTAGGTTCAAGAGCATCGTTCGCACCCGGCCGCATCAATGACGCTAGTCTATAATGGTTGCATGCAAATAAAACTAATCAGTTTCAGCTTCTAATTAGAATCCCCAAATTTTTTATTAGGTGAAAGAAAGGAAAAGGTTCATTTTAAACAATGAGTACATTATCCTATCTTTAAGTAGCAATAGCTACTTTGCATACAAATCCTTAGTGATAAGAATGACCTAAAACCAAAGCCAAAAAAACACAACTATTGAAATAGACTCTCCTTCGGTGTTTCCATCAATTTAATTACCATCCTAAGCATGCAAGACTTAATTTCTAGTGCTAAAACAAAGATAATATCATCAAGATATATCATTGAAACAAATGCCACGCAAATCTTTTAACTTCTAACAAATATAAGTGAAGCGCAAAGAAGTTATAGCCGCATATCACCAATTTTGTTACTCCAACAGATAAAAATGAAGCACAAAGAGTAAAATAGCAATGCCAAGCACAAAATCTCCATAAAGATGCAAATGAACAGGGGTGGTGATTACATTTATTCAAAATCAAAAAAAGAACACTCCAAGATTATGCATACAAAGCAAAACTAGATAAGGGACCATACAATAGTTGTTGAAATTATAAAAAGGACCACCGCAAAAATAAAGAAATTATAAAATGGACACTCCAAGATTATGCAAACAAAGCAACACATTAGCTGAACGCACGGATGCACCGTGTATGTATCTAGCCCACCTTAAAAAAACTTTAGCTTTCTTTTTTGAGGGGGGCGGGTAGAAAAACATTAGTTGAACGACCGCACGGACGCATGGCGTACCCAGCCCACCTGAAATCTTTATCAATATCTATATCTATATCTGTATCTACTAAAAAATGAACAAATATTTATGTTCGTCTGTCACGTAAATTCCCCTCAAAGTTATAAAATATTACCCACCGATGTCACCTGTAAATGACAAAGAAAAGTTCCGTTTGATGGAAAAAAATGCTTTGTTTCGCGAGAGGGAGACCCCGTCTGGGCCAGCCCACAAGCAATGAAAAAATATAAATATTTTTGGTGCAATAATTAGGAATCTAACTCGCAACCAACACCTTCAGAGGCATATTACAAGTCAGTGAAGCCTATGCATATTTGTGACTATTATGCCGCGCAAAAGTTTAAGAATTAACTGCAGGGGCAGATCAAATATTATTTGACTTTTTTCAAAAGACTTCTTGAAATTCAGAATAATTATTTTTAATTTCGAACAAATTTTAACAAACTTGTTTAAAAAAATGTGAACAATGTTTCAGTTGTGCATAACTTTGAACTACAGAAACTTGTTTGCATTTGTGAACAAGTTTTAAAAAAATGGGAACATTTTTAATTCCTGAACAAAAGTTTGAAAACGGGAACACTTCTTTGAATTTGTGGACAAAATTTGTAATCAAGAACATTTTAAATTCTTAACATTTTTTAAAAGTGAATAATTTTAAAAACATGTGAACTTTTTCATATTCCCGTACATTTTTTAGTTTGTGAACAAAAATTTGAAAACATGAACATTTTAAAAAAATTATTATGTAAAAAAATGTCATTTTTAAAAATTCCAAAAACTTTTAAAAAACACAAACATTTTTTAAATTTTGAATAAAACTTGAAATTTCCAAACATTTTTTGAATTTATGAACAAAAAGGGCCGGCCTATTTTAGATCGCTTGGTGTGCTCTCTGTGTGTTTGGCCAACTCGCATAGAGAGCGTCATATAGGATTTTCCGCCCTCGAACCCATCTCATTATTCTAAGAAATAGCGAACCCGTCTAATACCTTCCGATTCCCTTCACCACACCGTACCCCGTCGCCTCAGATGCCACTGCACCGCGAGGCTATGCTCGATGACATTCACGGGGCAGCTCTTGGGCAAGCCGACCGAGGTGCATGACATCAAGGAGAAGCTCACACGCTCAACTCCACCTATCCAAGGAGCACCATCACAACTCCGTGGCCACAGATGGGCTCCTAACAGTGTAACTGATCGGCGACGTAGCCATTTATTCAGGCGATGAACAGCTCACCTCCGCATGTTCGCCAGTGGTGCAACTCTCTCCTTGATCCTAGCCAACATCGTATTCGCAGTGTGTGGCGGCGAAGGCGATGTGGCAAAGACATACTTCAACACGTGAGCCCTTACGACCACACCTCATACCCTTTCTCTGGTGGCCGTTCACATTGCTGCTTTTCTCTATGGCCTCCTCACCGCTGCCAGCCGCCGTGTCGCCATCATCATTAGGCCACCCGCCGGTTGCATCTTTTTCCATGGTTGTAAGTTGTAACCTATGGACAATAGGAGCAATCCCATTGTTGTCATAGAGCCTTAAAATCCTTTGCCTCGCTTTGCCGTCCAAACATGAAACCTTGATATTTGATTAAGCTCAACGAATGTTATTCAAGAGTTTCGGGAAAAGATTCAATTCGATGGCTCCCGCGTGCGCTGGCTCTAGCGACGCCCCCGTCGCCTCGGCGCCGCCGCCGCCGCCGCCGCCCTCGCCCCCGGCCTC
>NC_057813.1:534532177-534532878 GCF_018294505.1 Triticum aestivum | reverse complement strand
CGGTCCCCTGCCCTGCCGACGCCCGCCTCTGTCCCGGCCGGCCCGTCGCCGGTGGCGGCGCTCGCGCTCTCCGGCGTCTTGGTCCGGAAAGCTCCCTTCCGCCCCTTCATCTCCGCCTTCGGGGCTGCTCCCTCCCTGTCTTCGTCCGGCCGGCGTGCCGTGCCCTGGCCGCGCCGCCCCCTCACGGCCCCGGCAGCGACCTCCGCGGCGGCGCCTGGGGAAACCCTCGTGCCCCGGCTGGTTGCCCCGGGCCGGACGTTTCGGGCCGCTTTGCTCCTGGGCTGGCCTGGGGTCCATCCTGGTGGGCCTCCCCTAGGGCTGCCGACCACTGGGCCCCCAGGTGGGATGCGGGCCGCCAGTCTCTGCGTGGGCCGGCAGCCCAGTCCCGCTGCGCCCAGTGCGGCCCAGTTGCGCCCCTTGGTGCGGCCTGGCCCGCCCCAGCGCGCGATTTGGCCTCCAGTAGGGTTTCCCCATGCCCCTCGTGCCCTGTCCGTCGCCCCCTCCCTGCCGCTCCGCCAGCCGCCTCCCTCGTCCTCTCCGGCCGTCGCCTCCCCTCGCCACCCCCTCCGCCGCCGGCCATGCCCCGGGAGTGGGGTGATGCCGACCCTCGCCCAAAGCGACGGGCGGACGACCGCCGGGACCCTCCGCGCTCTTCCCCCAACGGCCTCCGGCGGGAGGCTGACCTCCGCAGCCAGCTCTCC
>NC_057813.1:534526062-534531689 GCF_018294505.1 Triticum aestivum | reverse complement strand
CTTGCCAACCGTCGCTACCAGCCTCCGCGTGCCCAGGCCGCCTTCCCGCCCTCCAACGGCGGCAATGGGAACCGTGGGCGCCAGGGCGCTAAGAAGAAGAAGAAGAAGGGGCCACCACGCCCCCCCTGCCGCCTCCTCCGCCGCCGCGGTGACTCCGGCCTCGGGTGCCGTCACCGCCTCCGAGGGTCCCCCGTGCTTTAACTGCGGAGTGCCAGGCCACTTCCAGGTGGCTTGCCCCAACCCACCGACCTGCTACCTCTGCAAGGAGGCCGGGCATCCCGCGGTCCTCTATCCGGAGCGCCCGGTCACAGAGGAGATCATGATGTATGGCCACGGCATCGAGGACATGGGCTTCTTCCACATCGAGGTGCCGGAGCTCCCGCCTCCCCCCCCTCGCTCATGGCCCTTGTGACGGTTGTGGGGGAGGGCGTCGCCACTCCAGCTCTGATCGAGGTCGAGCTCAACCAACTCTGCCATTGCAAGTGGGACTGGCAGGTGACCTCCACCGCGCCCAACGCCTTTTCGGTGATCTTCCCCGACGCCATGAGCATGGGCTTCTGCACCCGCAGCGACAACATCACCTTGGCCCTCAACGGGATTGTGGTGAACATCTCCGAGCCGAGGTGGGATCCCAAGGCCGTGGCGGTCCTGGACACTGCGTGGCTCCTCATCGCCAGCCTCCCTGACGTGGCCCGGTCTGAGCGGGTCATTCGCAGTATGTTTGAGATCCTGGGCAAGGTGGTGGTGGTCGACGAGCTCTCTCTGCGCAAGGAGGAGGAATCCGGGTCAAGGTGAAGTGCCTCGACGCCTCCAAGCTCCACACCACGCTTCGGGTCTTCTTCAACGATGACGGCTATGACCTTACCATCTGTCCCGAGCCGCCGAACCATGTCGGCCACCCCCGCCTCTTCGCCGACAGCCTTCTGGGGGTCGGGCCCGCGGATGCCGATGGCTCCCATCATTGTCGCCCCTGCCACTCCCGCTTCGACGACAACAAGGAGGACGACGACGTCTCTGAGCGCTCCCGCTCTCCGTCTCGTGAGCCGGCCAACCTCCCCGGGCCGCGGCGGCTCTGGACAGGGCCACTCCTGGGTTTCCGCTGCTGACCTCGCGGTGGCCCTTCAGCTCCCCCCCCCGTGGCGCCCTCTCCCCCTGCCTCAGAGTCGGTCAGTGACATCTCGAGTGTGGGTCTGCTCGTCGTCCCCCCGTCTTCGCCCCGCTCTCCGTCCGCCGACTCCGCTCGCCGCTCCTCTCCGCTGGGCCCGGAACCTCCGCCCCCCAGGCTCCGACCCCCCGGGCCTCTCGGGTGGGGATGGCGGTACCCCACCCCTCGGAGAGCCCTCCCCGGTGCCCCCGCCCGCGGGGGAAGCGTCGGGCGACACCCTGGAGCTTGTCCCCCCGCTCCCCCTGCCGGTGGCCTCCGACGCCCGCCCCACCTCCCCAGCCTCCCCGGCTTCCGTGGTGGCCGTGGTCGTCACCACGCCAGGCTCCACGGCTCCTCCTCCGACGGTGGCTTACACCAGGCGGTCCCGCTCCTCCTCGACGCCGGTGACTGCGTCTCGCCGCAGCGCCCGCCTCGATGCGGCTCGCCCGACCGACGCCTCGGTCCCGTCCATCGCCGAGTGGGCTGAGATCCGGTCAGCTTCCCGGAACCTGGAGTCAGGTGTGGATCCCGCCCTTCCCGTTTCTTCCTGTTGTTCCTTTTCCGCTCTTGAGGCCGTCCCTCTTCGGCACCTAGCCAAGGTGGCCACTGACTCGACCATCGTCTTCGGAGGGGAAGTGGGTCCCCCCTTAGACCAGATCGCGGCCATTAGGGCCCGCGAGATACTTGATGGCAAGTTGGCTGAGACTCGCGCTGGCCTACGTAGGACCCCTGAGGAGCTGACTGCACGTATTGCTGGTCAGCCACCTCCGGTGGTCGACGGGGCCATTGGGGGGCGCACTCGGTCCCGCGCCACTGCTCTCCGCGCCCAAAGCGCATCTCGTGTTCTGGGGTCAAGCAGCCCCCTGATGGGGGTTTAGATGCGGGCCCTTTTTTGGAACATCCGCGGCTTCGGCCATGATGGCCGTCGCCGTCAACTCATCGAGTACGTGCGCGACGAACGCATTGACATCATTGCGATTCAGGAAACCATGTGTGCTGAGTTCTCCCTTCAGGAGCTTGATTGCCTCAGCTCCCACCTTTTTGCCTGGCACTGGCTCCCTTCTAGTGGGACCACGGGCCACTCCGGTGGCATCCTCTTAGGGGTTAAGGATGCCACCTTCGAAGTGGGCAGCATGGATCGGGGTGAGTTCTTCGTGAGTATGGAGATCTTTGAGCGGGCCCTGAACTTCAAATGGGAGGTCGTGATTGTCTATGGTCCGGCGGACCACCGCCGTTCCCCGACCTTCCTTGCAGAGCTTCACCAAAAGATCTCCGTCTCCCTCCTCCCAGTAGTTGTGGGCGGAGACTTTAACCTCATCTGTTCGCCTGATGAGAAGAATAATGATATGATTAACCTCCCCCGGATGCAGTTGTTCGATGACTGGATCGCGGAGCTCGGCCTCCGTGAGATCGAGAGAACGGGGGCGAGATTTACCTGGACTAACCACCAGGCCGACCCGACTCGATCCATTCTGGATTGGGTCCTAGTTTCTCCTGAATGGGAGTTGAGGTGCCCCTTGTCTTTGCTGCGGGCGATTACCCGCATTGGGTCGGACCACATCCCTCTCCTCTTTTCCTCTGCGGATGAACGCCCCCCTGCCCGCCGCGGTTTAGGTTTGAGTCCTTTTGGCTCAACCAGGCCGGCTTTCGGGATGCGGTTTCGGCTCATTGGACGCTTCCTCGCGCCTCCCCCATCGCTCCATGTCCGTCGTTGACTCGTGGCACTTCAGCGCCAAGCTTGCACGCCAATTCATGAAGGGCTGGGGGGGCAATCTTGGTCGTGACCTCCGCGAGCGTAAGCGGTCTCTCCTGCTGGCTATCCAAGCCCTGGACGCTCGGGCCGATTCCTCTGGGCTTTCTCCGGATGAGTGGATGCTGAGGTATGATCTTGAGGATCAGCTTTCCTCCATCTACACCGATGAGGAGGCTTACTGGAGGGTGCATGGTACCCAGCGATGGGTGCTCCATGGCGATGCGAACACTGCTTATTTCCAGGCAGTGGCGAATGGCCGACGCCATAGAAACTCCATCCACTGCTTATGGGTGGATGACGTCCCCCTTGTCCGCCCCGCGGCCATTCGGGCTCATGTAGACGACTTCTACAAAGCCCTCTTCTCCCCCACCCCTCGGGGTGGGGCTAGTCAAGTGTCGGGGGCGCAGCTGGTCTCCGACGAGGCCAACGCGGCCCTTGTAGCCCCCTTCACCGAAGTCGAGGTCCTTGCGGCCATTAAAGGAATGAACCCCTCCTTGTCCCCAGGTCCGAATGGCCTGCCTGTTGCGTTCTTTAAAACATTCTGGCAGACTGTTAAACCGGAGGTCATGGCCTTATTCGAGGAGTTCTATTCGGGCTCTATGGACCTAGAACGCCTCAACTATGGGATCATTACCCTCATCCCTAAGGTTTCGGGCACCTCTGATATTCGCCAGTTCCGCCCTATCACTGTGATTAATGTGATATTCAGGATCCTGGCCAAAGGGTACGCCAATAGGGTGACCCTGCTCGCTGACTCGGTCACTCACCCTAACCAATCGGCCTTCATCCAAGGCCGGTTTATTCTCGATGGCGTGTTGGTCTTCCATGAATTCCTTCACGAACTACGGACGAAACATCATCGTGCTGTCTTCCTGAAGCTTAACTTCCATAAAGCCTATGATACTGTTCACTGGCCTTTCCTTCGGGAAGTGCTGCTGCGTAAGGGCTTTGACGATCGCTGGGTGACTCGCGTGATGCAACTAGTCTCCTGTGGACGGACTGCGGTGAACATCAACGGCGAGATTGGGTCATACTTCCCCACTCTTTGTGGGGTTCGTCAGGGTGACTCGTTCTCGCCGTTCCTGTTCAACATGGTGGTTGATGCTCTGGCCGCCATCCTGGATAAGGCTAAGGGTGCCGTCCATATCCATAGCATTATCCCTCACCTAGTCGGAGGGGGAGGGGTCTCCCTCCTTCAATACGCGGATGGCACCATAATAATGGTGGAAGGTTCTACTCAGGACGTGGCTAACCTGAAGTTCCTCCTCCTTTGCTTCCAGCAGATGTCGGGCCTAACGATCAACTTCGATAAGAGCGAAGTGATGGTTCTTGGCTACCCTCTGGTGGAAGCTCAGGCTATTGCTGATCGCCTGAACTGTCGGCTGGGGTCTTTCCCCACGACCTACCTGGGGATCCCCGTTAGTGATTCGTGCCTCACCATGGCGGATCTCCGCCCTACGGTGACCCGTATGCAACACCGCGTCGAGCCTTGGAAAGGGCGTTGGCTATCGAAGGCTGCGTGTGTGATTCTCATCAACTCCTCACTCGCCAGTCTCCTTTGGTTCCTCATGAGCTTTTATAGCCTCCATGAAACGCTGCACACGGAAATTGCTAAGTACCAATCCAGGTTCTATTGGGCTGGCGACGATGACAAACAGAAGTACCACATGGTTAGTTGGCCGGACATTTGTAAACCCAAAGACCAGGGGGGTCTTGGGATCCTGTCCTCCCGCCGCATGAACATCGCCCTTATGACCCGGTGGTTATGGCGGATTGCTAATGGGGACGGAGGGTTGTGGCTCACCATTATCCGCAACAAATACCTCCGTGGACAGCCTCTAGCTTTCTGTCAGCGTTCTGGCGGTTCACAGTTTTGGCAGGTCGTCGTCCAGCTGCTTCCTGTGCTTCGCATTGGCACGTCCATCTCGGTTGGCTCTGGGTTCGCGACCCTGTTCTGGTTCGATCGATGGATCGGCGACACCCCTCTGGCCGCCCGCTTTCCCGAGCTCTTTGCCATTGCAGTTGACCCTCGGGTCTCTGTTGCGACGGCCCTTATTGACTTAGGGCGCCTCGCGTTCCGTCGCCCTTTCGGCCCTCCCGAAGTTGCCGCCTGGGATGCCCTTCTCCAGGACATCGTCCTTCTCCCGATGAGCGTCACCGACGCCTCGGACGCTTTCTCGTGGCGCCTAGAGTCTTCCGGACGCTTCTCCACTAGGTCCCTGTACGCGGCCATCGCGCCTTCGCCCGCCCCCGAGCCCTTCGGTTTGATCTGGGATATTCGCTTGCCACTGAAGATTAGGATCTTCCTTTGGCAATGGATTCGTGGCCGCCTCCCCTCCGGAGTCGAAGTCCTCAAGCGTAACGGACCTGGAGATGGGCTTTGCCCTCTATGCGGCACGGTGGAAGATGCTAACCACATCTTCTTCGCGTGCCACACGGCCCAGTTTCTTTGGTCCAGTTTCCGCGAGACGGTTGGTGGACAGTGGTGTAACTCCAACTTCCTCGACCTTCTAGCGGAAATCCATGCCTCCCCCCCTCGCTACCGCCATATTCGTTGGCTCTACGTTGGGGTCCTCGCCTGGATGCTATGGACCGTCCGCAATAAGTTTGTCATCCAAAAGGTCCCTCTTCGACGTGCTACTGACGCCATTTTTAAAATGTGTGGTTACCTGCAGCTTTGGCGGCCGCTTAGCCGCCCCCAGGATCGGGACGTCATCAGCACCCTCCTCG
>NC_057813.1:534520087-534525778 GCF_018294505.1 Triticum aestivum | reverse complement strand
CTTTTTTGTTCTAGAGCTTGTTGAGCTGTGCCCTCAGCATTAACCCTTTTGGGATCATGTGTGTGTGTACTTGGTGTGTGTTTGCGTGCGTGTGAACCTTTGTGGATTGTTGGCTTGGGCAGTTGCTTTATAATATAAAGCGGGGCGAAAGCCTTTTTTGATAATGTTATTCAACTGGCATGATATAACTAGGGTAATCTTCTCTGCACACTCCTTAGAGAAAAAAACATATTTTAGAGAGAAAAATATATTTTTCATGTTACGTGCAAACCCTCTTATAATGTTTTTAAAGTTCAGAAAGAATTTTGTAATCACTAATGTGCATTTGGTAACTTATCAATTAAACACCAATTTCGTATTCATTTTTTTGTTTTGTGTACATAAATGTATGATCCTCATGATTTTAGGTTCTCAACAATAAATCAACTAATGAAGGTAATAGCTCTTTACACTTGGTTAACTAACTCAAAAGGGAGATATAGAGTATCTCGATGATGCATCTAAATGCGGTCTTAGTCATCGGCGACTATGATTTATTTTTCTTCCATTGCAACGCACTGGTCCTTTTGCTTAGTTCATAACAATAATCATATGGATGTGCCGTGCACTCCACTCTGCATACCACGATCGCTATTCCTTTAGTTCGAAATTACTCGTCCAAGAAATGAATGTATCTAGATGTATTTTAGTTGTAGATACATCCATTTTTGTGACAAGTAATTTCGAACGGAGGAAGTAGTAGATGATAACATATCAGCAATCTTGTTGCCAGATGTATAATGATCAGAAAAGAGGCCGGGCCTAAAATGCGGTGCGAGCAATACCGCCACAGCACGACATGAAAATCAAAAGCCTCCCTATGAAGAAGAAAGGAAAGCCTTGCCGGTGCACGACACGATACTCGCCATATCGGGATCGGCATGGCATGCCGTGCACTCCACTGGCGCACAGTGCCACGCAATGATCGCATCCATCCATCACACAGACGGATCAGCCAGCCTTGCAAGGCGCACACTGCCATTTTGAAGCTACACTGCACGATGCGTTTTGTCCTCTCCGTTGGCGCCAAAAACACGCTACTGCGGAAAATGGAAGCTCTGCCACCCTGAAAAACCCCCGCAGGCCGCAGCACCACCTCCCCTGCCAAAGCTCTCTCACTCGCTCGGCACCGCTTCTCCAAGATTTCCTCCTCCCTCTTCCACCACTGACAACTGCATTCCACTCATGGACGGCGACCGGATCCGTGCGCGCCGGTGGGCGGACGAGGACGAGGATTTGCGGCCACTGAAGGTGGTGTTCGCGTCGCCGGCGGAGCACTTCACGGACTCGGCACCCATCGGGAACGGCAGCCTCGGTGCCATGGTTTGGGGCGGCGTCGCCTCCGAGAAGCTCCAGCTCAACCGTACGTACCAGCTACCTCCCCCGTTCCCTACGCTTTTGCCCTCGTCTTGAGTAGCTGCCTGTCATTCCTTGTTCACGACGGTTGTTTCAAACGGAGCACGTACCGGGATCAGATCAGCAAACCGGGTTGTGACTCATGAGTCATGACTCGACCAAGAACGGCACCTGGAGGGTGTTCGACGAAACTCCCGAACCAAACCACCCTCCCTTCCCTTATATGATTATCATGGCAAGTGAAAGGATAAAGTAACCATAATTGTTTTTGCAGTTGACACTCTCTGGAGCGGTGTGCCGGGAGATTACACCGCCCCGAAAGCACCTGCTGCCCTCGCCGTCGTCAGGAAGCTCGTCGACGACGGACGGTTCGTGGATGCCACCAGTGCGGCTTCGGGCCTTTTCGGTGCTCAAACAGAGGTATGCTATATGCCATGCTGTTCTGCTTTGCACGTCAGAGCATGCTATTGATTGTTGTGTCGCGGTGAGGCCAGACCTAGCACCATGAATTCCTTGGCCCTTGCCGTCGTTGAGTATTGTTCCCAATTACGATATGATGCATCGTACTGCACATTAAATGTGTGTTTTACTTCGTTATATAGTTGGGCCTTTGGTTCACGATATATGCAACATTTTAGCCGTTACTGCACCATGGCTGTATGGTCCGTTGGCAAAAAAAATGTTGGAAGAGCAAGAGACCTTTTTTTGTCTTACTTGTAAAAACCACTTAAGGTAAAAGGTCATTGTTTCGTTAACTTGTTATAAGTTGAAAAGTAGCATGCTTATTTCCAAAAATAGCATATCTTAGCCGAAGAAATTGAACTAAACTTACCATTGATTTTCAAGTTAAAGGTTATTGTTGCAAGATGCAGTATTACGCAATAGAAGTTCGTAACACTATCTTATCTTGATGCTATGAAGGTCTACAAACCTCTTGGAGATATGAATCTAGAGTTTGACACATCCAATCAGGAGTATAGTTCCTACAAAAGGGAGCTTGATCTGCATACTGCTACAACAATTATCACGTACAACATTGGAGAAGTTCAGTACACAAGGGAGCACTTCTGCTCAAATCCACACCAGGTCATTGTTACCAAGATTTCAGCAAACAAACCAGAACATGTATCATTGACTTTATCGTTAAATAGTAAGTTAAACCACAGAGTTCGTGTAATGAATGCAAATGAGATGATTATGGATGGCACCTGTCCAGCACAAGGACACAAGCTACAAGAAAATGAAGCCAGCGATGCTACTGGTATCGGGTTTGCAGCTGTCCTTAGCCTGCAGATGAGCGGCACTGCTGCAAAAGTAGCAGTTCTAAATGATCAGAGTTTGAGAGTTGACAATGCAGATTGGGTGCTTTTGCGGGTTACAGCTGCTTCCTCATTCAGTGGGCCTCTCGTGAATCCGTCAGACTCAAAACTGGATCCTGAATCAGCAGCTCTGAGGGCCATGAATATGAGTACGAATTTCACCATGTTAGTCTGCGGCTATCACAAGCACCAGCTATAGAAAAAATAAACATGAAAGAAGTTGGTGAAGCCATCAAGACTACAGAAGAAAGAGTGAATGGTTTTCGAAGCGACGAGGATTCTTCTTTGGTTGAACTTCTCTTCCAATATGGTCGATATCTGCTCATTTCATGCTCTCGACCTGGAACACAGATATCTAATCTGCAAGGAATTTGGAATCAAGATCTCGTGCCTGGATGGGAGTAAGTTATTCTTATGTCTAAAGTTATTGCATCGATATCCTTTATTTTTCATTTCCCTTATCTGTTTTTTATATGTGAGGCGATAACTACCTACTCTAATACATGCACTTGCTGATGAATTGATTATAAAATATCTGACTTGCTAACTAAGGCAACTGGGAGATATTGCTGGGGGCTGCAGTTGGCCAGAAAGGCTTTCATTTATAATCGTTCCCTCACATGAAACTTCCATTTTTTTTCTTGAGATGTCATTTTCTCTTTTCTGTTTGTGGTCCATTTAGGTGGTGTTTTGATTAGGGGGGGAGGAGATTTAGTTTCAAATTTGAACCAAGTCTGGGAATTCCCTTTCTCGCTATGTGAATAGGGCCTTAAGAATCAAATATTCATACTGTTTTAATTTTGCAGCTGTGCTCCGCACCTCAACATAAATCTTCAGATGAATTATTGGCCAACACTTCCTTGCAACCTTACTGAATGCGAAGAACCACTGCTTGATTTCATAGCAGCTCTTGCAGTTAACGGAACTAAGACTGCAAAAGTAAGTTCTACTGCTTTCAATATTTGATTTTAGTGAAACAGCGAGGTTACCACAAATATGAGTAGCATGAGAATAGAATTGTAATACCTTGCGGAGTTATACTAGGGAGAAATATGTCATATGCCACCAGACAACACATGACCAAGTTTGTAAAGGCATCACTGAAATCTACTTACTGAACAGTTTAATTTCTTAGGTCCCACGACAGTTGCTACAGATGTGTTATCTCGCCGCGGGAGCTAAACACACACACACACACACACACACACACACACACACACACACACACACACACATGTGCATGTCGGTAGACTATCTGATTTAGATGCATGACACAAAGGTAGACAGGTAGTCACTGAACTTTAGATTTTGTTCTGATTGCTTAGTCCTGCAAACAGTAATTTTGTTTATGATAATCGTGCTTATACTTGTTAACTCTAAACTGAGGCGAAGTTACCTAGACGAGATCAGTGTCTTTCTTCCATTCATAACATACTTAACATGTAGAAGAATCAAAACATCTGATTGCTGGGGAATTCTTTGTTTGTGACAGATCAATTACCAAGCAAGTGGCTGGGTAACTCACCACGTCTCAGACATATGGGCAAAATCATCAGCTTACAATGAAGATGCCAAGTTCTCAGTGTGGCCAATGGGGGGTGCCTGGCTTTGTACGCATCTTTGGGAGCACTACCAGTATTTATTGGACAAAGTAAGAAATAGATATGCTTTAATATTGTTAGCTCATATCAATATTCTTACTGTATTATTTTGCAAATCTAGTCTGGTTACAACTTCTCAATGTTTTGCAAGTTTTATTTACCACATTTTTATTCTCTTATTGTGCAACTTGTCTTCGATTCATTACTACCTTGATACTGACATAATTACGGGGTTCTGCAACACTGGAATGCTTTCTGAAACTATATTTCTTGTTAAAACTGTATCAAGGATGTCCCAGTGTTCCTACAGCAGTATCATTTGGCATCTCACAGTTTTGAAATTCTTATTATTCTTTTAAGTTTCTTCTAGGACTTTTTGAAGAACACTGCATATCCATTGTTGGAAGGATGTGCGCAGTTTCTGACTGATTGGTTGATTGAGGGACCTCGAGGTCTTTTGGAAACAAACCCCTCTACTTCTCCCGAGCATGTTTTCATTGCTCCAGGCACTGGTGGTCAGCAAGCTAGTGTAAGCTATTCAACTACAATGGATATTGCAATCATCCGAGAGATATTTTCGGCAGTCATTTCTTCTGCAGAGGTAACAATTAATGCCGTAACTGGTTATAACACTATAAAACATAATCAGAAAGATAAAAAATATATGCTGGTGTAGTTTCTTTTGTTGTTGTTTGTGAAATATGTGTTGACTCGATCATCTCTCAAGATAATATTTTGATGCTACTACACAACAGATTTTAGGAAAATCTGATACTCCTCTGGTCCAGAAGATCAAGGAAGCGCTTCCAAGGCTCCCTCAGAATACGATTGCTGAAGATCAAACACTCATGGAATGGGTAAATGCTCAAGCTCTGCTTGGGTTTGGATTTATTTCTATTATAATATGACTCACATCTTGGTGTTTTTCACGGAGGCACAAGATTTTAAGGACGCTGAAGTTACCCATCGGCACCTGTCACATCTCTTCGGTCTTTATCCTGGTCATACTATAACTATGCAGAGAAATCCTGAGATTTGCGAAGCTATTTCTAATAGTCTTCACAAACGAGGTTTGCATAACACAAGGAATAACTGCATTTAATTACGTATTATTAAGTGTCAACGTAGTATATAACTAAATAAATGGATGTTAATGCTCTGTTTACCTGAATATGGGATGCAGTCCTAGGGTTTTCCGGCTTAAACGAGCTTTGCCCTAGTTACTAACATGTTAAAATATATTTTTATACAGTGTCATAAACATCTATGGACCAAATATAGTAATGGATACAGCAGATTAGTCTTATGGTTTTACTTGTTCAGTATAAAATAGCTTATGCTTTCCTTACAGTACATGTCTACATTTGATATGTCCT
>NC_057813.1:534502118-534519698 GCF_018294505.1 Triticum aestivum | reverse complement strand
TCCCCACCTGAATATATTGCCACTCAAAAGGGGAATTCGAGAATTACAACATAGGATTGTTACAACGTCAGCTTTTTAGGGAATAGCTGAGGATAAGAAGTGAAGCCATTGCTTAGCGAATAAATTGTCTTCCTTCTTTTTGAACCGAAAAACCCATAAAGAGAAGTCAGCAACAATGTTGCGTAGCGTGGTCCCGAGGGAGTGATCGTCGTTCCTGAATACTAGAGCATTTCTTGAGTCCCATATTTTCCAAGAGATGGACAGAGCTACCGACGACCAAATGTTGGGGTTGAGGCCATGAAGCGTTGGGTGTTGGAGCAGATCATCAAGAGAGTTTGGAGCCTGCAGTCCCAAGGAGGACCAGACTTGTGTAGCATAAGAACATTTGGAGATGAGGTGGAGCGCGTCTTCATGAGGGTCCTGACAGCGAGGGCATGCTGCAGACTGGGCAATGTGCTTGCGAAACAAGTTGCCCTTCGTGTTCAGCCGATCGCGGAGGAGAAGCCATGCGAAGATCTTGACCTTGATCGGGACTTTTGAAGCCCAAACAAGATCATGGTGTGGGTCGGTGTAGTCTTCAGCAACAATAGAGGAGTAAGCATTCTTGGCAGAGAATGGCAGGCCATGGGTGAGAGACCGTTCGTCCGGTTGGTCCACCTGTTGGAAGTCCTGCAACAACAACAGCACACAATCCAGCTCGCGAGCAGCAGCATTAGACAGACGGTTCCCCAGGTTCGTCAATAAGCTGGTTTGCCACACAGTAGCCACTAAAACCTTGTCATCAATGGAGTGCGAGAAGAGGTTTGGGAAAACTTTTTGTAGTGGTGACTGTAGAAGCCATTTATCCAGCCAGAAGAAAGTGGAGAGGCCATTGTATGTGATGACGAAGGAGTGCTCAATTAGCAGTGGCAAGTTGCTGTTGATAACCTTCCATAAAAAGGAAGGACGTGTAGTTTTTGCACCTATGCCAAGAGGATGCTGGTGATTGTACCACTGGGTCCAAGGTATATTTGGGTGTTGCAGAATTTTGGAGGAGAATTTCATGAGCAAGCAGCGGTTTTGAATCTCAAGATTTTTAATGCCTAGACCACCAGAAACTTTAGGTTTGCAAACGTTTTTCCACGCGACAAGGCAGCTTGCCCCAGTGCACGTAGATTCGTTAGACCAGAAGAAGGCCCTCCGAATAGCGTCAAGTTTTGCTAAGATGGATTTAGGAAGCCTGAAGACTGACATAAAATAAATTGTTAAGGAGTCGAGGACCGCAGTCAGAAGGGTGAGCCTGGCCCCCCGTGAGAGGAGGCGTGCCACCCATCCGAAGAGGAATTTCCGAAAGTTATCTATGATCGGGTCGAAGGCCGTCAGTGGTAATTTTGTAGGGGATAGTGGAAGGCCTAGGTAGACTAGCGGAAAGGAGGATGGTGAGCATCCAATAGCAGCAGCAATGTTGTTTTGTGTGGCTGAGTCTGTAGCAATTGTGAGGAGAGCTATTTTGTGAAAGTTGATTACCAACCCCGTTGCAAGGGCGAAATCATGAAGGTTTTTTTTGAGAAGCAAGGTGGCTGTCTCACTAGCAGCAGCGATTATGAGGGTATCGTCCGCGTATTGCAGTGTCACTGGTGGTTCATTTGGTCGTAGCGGGTGGCAGAGAACGTTAGATTGGAAGGCTTTGGCTATTAGTCTTTGAAGTACATCAGCGACGATGATGAACAGGTACGGAGAGAATGGGTCTCCTTGCCTAAGACCACATCTACATTGAATCCATGGCCCCGGAACTCCATTCAAAAGAATAGCCGTTTTTCCAGTGTATAGGATGTTTTGGACCCATGCGCAGAAGATGGAAGGGAAACCGCGGGCTTTTAAAATTTGAATGAGGGAGGACCAGCATATGGAATCAAATGCTTTCCTGAAGTCCAGTTTAAAAACCATGGTCGGAGCTTTGCGAGAGTGGCACGTACTGAGAATGTCCTCAACATAAATGAAGTTTTCAGCAATGTTACGCCCATGAAGGAAGCCCGTCTGATCGTAATGGATGAGAAGCAGTATGAGAGGTTTAACTCTATTTGTGAGGATTTTGGCGACTGCTTTTGGCGTGCAGTTTTGGAGGGAGATAGGCCTAAACGCATCAGGAGCAGTTGGCGCCTGAGTTTTTGGTAGAAGGACCATGAAGGCCCGGTTGAAGCGTTCGAGAGAGCCGGTTTGATCCTGGAAGGCAGCGAAGAATGGTAGGATGGATGGTTTGATGATATTCCAATATTTTCTGAAGAAGATGGGCCCGAAGCCGTCTGGTCCAGGGCTGGCATTGGTGTTCATGGAGAGAAAAGCTTGATGGATTTCGTCGTGGGAGAAGGGAAGAGTTAGATCACGTAGCTGAGGGAGGGCTGTGGGGTATAGCTACAGAAGACTGAAATTCCACGTTGCATGTTTAGTGGTTCCTATCAATTGGTTGAAAAAATCTTTTAAAATGTGAGCTTTTTGTTCGTGGAGAAAAACTTCAGTGTTCTTGTGAATGAGCATGGGGATTTTGTTTGATCTCGATCGCTGGGTGGCCGAAGCATGGAAGAATCTAGTGTTCTCGTCGCCGTCAACGGCCATTCTGACCTTCCCCCTTTGTTTCCAGAAGGAGATTTTTTGTTTGATAGTTAGTTGAAGCAGAGTGGAGAGCGAGAGCCGTAATTTTTGTTCGAGCGGGAGGAGTGGAGCGATTTCCTCGTTTAAATCAAGGGCCTGGATGGCCAGTTTGCAGTTTGTTTCTCGTTGGTGGATGGGCTTCAGTGTTTTGGCCCAAGATTTTAGGGCCGCTCGCGTAGATTTAATGCATAAGGCTAGGGAGGCAGCAGGGTCCATGTTGGGCCCCCGATGTGCAGCGATGGGCTCCCAACAGTCATGTACAACATCTGCACATTTTGAAAATGAAGCCCAGAATCGTTCAAACCAAAAAAGGCGGGAAGATGGGATAGACGTGGATACTGTGACAAGTAGTGGTACGTGATCAGAAATGAATCTAGTGAGAGAGGTTAGATGTGAGTTTGGGAAGATAGCATCCCAAGCGAGGTTGATTAGAACCATATCCAGTCGGATTAGAGTGGGAGTCTGCCTTTTGTTTGACCATGTGAATTCTTTGTCAAGGAGTGGTAGTTCTAAGAGAGCAAGTTGATCAATTGTATCGTTAAAAGTGTCGGCCTCCGATCTTCGGAAGTTGTTGTTGCTGCGTTTGTAAGGGAATCTGGTGATGTTGAAGTCTCCTATTAGGAGCCAGGGAGAATGATGTGGTGGTTCAATTAGTTTTAGTTCGTCAAGGAATGCCATCTTTAGGTCTCGTTGCGAAGGTGCGTACACGTTTGTAACAAAGATGTTGTGAGGTGATGCAAGACATGATAGTGTTAAAGTTGTTGTGAAGCGGTTATGTTCTGTTGATGAGCGAGAAGCATCTAGAGTTGGTGGCCGAAAGAATGCCGCCCGCAGATCCCGTTGCGTCCAGGTGATTGTTAGAGTCGAGGAATCGTGGTAAAATCGATCGAAGCTTGATTGTGTCTGGTTTTTGTAACTTGGTTTCTTGAAGAAGGGCTATAGATGGGCGTAGGAGATTGATTTCAGAGAACACGTTAGCACATTTGTCATTATCACCTAATCAGCGTACATTCCAGGAGACGATAGAGTAGGAGGCGTTTTTCATAGTTGAAACTTGAGGCGGCACCTTACATAGGGGTATTGACCCGATCGACAACCATATCGGGTCAAGTTACAGTACGATAAACTGACAGAAGAAGGCATGAGCGCACTAACAGGTTGAGTCGTTCTAACATAGCAATTACTGAGCGGTGCTAAACACCGGATACATGGCCATGATAGGCCGCCAACCTCGTGGCCACAGTGTAGAGAGCAGATCATGGCGACCCCAGGTCACCAGAGCCCGAAGCAATATCCGCAACCACCTCCGGCGAGGCGCCGCAGGCAGCAACAACAGCAGCAAGATCATCAGGCGAGGCGAGGCCGTGAGCAGAGCCGTCGACGAGCCCAGACTCGTCGCAGAGACGAGCGTGGATCAGAGCGTCAGAAAGATCCTTGGACGCCGCAGCCAGGTTCAGCTTCTTTGCCTTAGAGCACATAGCCCTGGCAGTCATTGAGGAGTAGACAGGCGGCTCGATCTCAGCCAGCCTTGCGCTGCGCCTGGCCTTGATGCCAGAGTCGGTAGCCATCTTTGCGCGTCTGCTGATACGCCTGGCATGGCACTCGTGGGTGGGCTCCGGCGAGAGAAGGGTCGAGGGGGCAGATGGGGGATGTGGGGGAGACGGCGGAGCTGGGAGCGGCGGTGAAGGTGGTGGAGCTGGCAGGGCAAGCATAGGGAGAGAACGGCCTGGTCGAGTTCGTTCCTTAGCCAGATTGGGGGAGCGAGCAGGGGGAGCCCAAGGGGCATGAACAAGCATGGCGACAGGCATGCCATCGGCCATGACAGCCAGGATCGGAATGCCTTCGAGGGGCCGGTCCGCGGGAGATGGAGGAGGGCCCGTGGGAGACTCCGATGAGCATGCAAATGGGGACATGGCCGTGGCAATGTTTCTGATCTGAGAGATGGTGGAGGGTGAGAGGCGAGGGTTTGTTATGAGGGAGGAGAGGGAGCCATCGTCTCCATCCTCTGAGGAGAAGGGAGAAGCATCAGAACCATGGCGGAAGAGCGCACGGCTCTCGAGCTTGACTATGACAACGTCGTTGTCAGGGAGGCGCACCATAAGGCATGGGGGAAGCACGAAATCACGAGCAACCATAACCAGAGCGTGGACGCTCGAGTAGTCACGCTGAAAGCAGTGTTGGTCGGCGGAGACGAAATCTCCAAGGTGAGAGAAGAAGTAATCGACTCCCTCCGGGTGCCAGAGCTCGTCGGGGAAATCAAAAGCCTCGATCTCCGCCATGTGAATGAAGATGGCCGTGGATCTATTGTCGGCGTGCTCCGGGCGTTCAAAGAAGAGGGTGTTACCCTGGAAGTGGATTGGCCCATGGCCTGTGGCCGCGAGGCGCTCCTCCGCATTGGGAAAGGAGAGACGCCCGGCGCCACGCGCAGAGGAGGTGAGGCCGAACGTGGGGTTGTTTCGGTGGTGAGCAAGGGCTTGGCGAATGAACCTAAATGGATTGTGCATGGGGGTGGCGAGGTGCACGTAGGCTAGGTTGTCGACTTGCCTAACGAGGCAGCTGGGAGGGACGAGGAGAGGGATGTGGGGAGACGTGGGAGAGAAGCCAGAGGCTTCGGAGGGCATGGTGACTGGGGATGGTGGCGGAGGCGGTGAGAAGGATGGTGCCGGGGGGGATGAGGACGATGCACGCGGCCCGAAGATTAGCGGGAGGTGGAAGGGTGGCAGATCATTGGAAAGAACACAGTGGGAGCCGAACCAGATGGGAGCGCCGTTAGAGCGCGCGGAGCCGGCGGAAGAGCCGGAGGCGGTGTGGGTGCCCGTCGTGTGAGCCATTGAGCTGCAAGGAGGCCGCACAAAAGCGGGGTTAATATGAGGAGAAGGAGGCATAGAAGGGAAGAACGGGAGGAAGCGGACGGCCTTGCACCTGAAACTCCGGTGGCCGGAGCACCAGCAGCGAGAGCACCGTACGGGGTTGCGGCAGTCGGAGATAGTGTGATTGCTAGCAAGGCACCGAAAGCATCTAGTCTTCTTCTTTCGGCTGTAATGGTGGTGAATGTGTTTGAGGCTTGCTATCTGAGGTGAGGGGGATATATAGGCCGGAGAGGCCGATGGATGCGAGTGCGTGGATGCAGAGGCCCGAGGAGGGAAGCTCAGCAAAACCTCCCGGTAGGAGCGCGGGTCCTGAATCGGCGTGGAGATCGAAGATCGCAGAGAGGTGGCAGCAGTGGCAGGGGCGTGCGACTGGTTAATGGCGATCTCGGGACGAGGCTGAGGGGACTGGGCGGGGCGTAGGCTGGCGGAGGTAGGGGAGGCAGGTGGTGGACTAGACGCGATGATGGGCGCATGCGTGTGCATGCAAGCGTTGTTTTTGTCATGGTGGGTGGTGGCGCTGGGGGGTGATTGTGGGGCCCGTGAATCAGTGTCTGAAGGGTGTGGAGTTGGGTGAGAAGAGGCGCCTAGGGGATCGCGCGGGCCTCGCTGCCGACCGGAGGGCGGCTGGTGCGACTCGGGGGGGTGGGTCGATGTGTCAGTGTGATGTGATGTGTGGCGTGGAGGCGGGTCGATGGTGGCCGGCTCGTTTAAAATACAGGGCTGGTCTATGGAGGGAACGGTATAGCCACCTAGTTCGTCATTTTTTCTCTCTGGAGGAGGGATGCGGGGAGACCCGACGGGGGCGTCCGATCCAGGTGAGTGGCACACGTGTCCCAGGCCATCGATGGCATTGCGGTCAACATGGT
Source organism: Triticum aestivum (assembly GCF_018294505.1). Taxonomy (NCBI): domain Eukaryota; kingdom Viridiplantae; phylum Streptophyta; class Magnoliopsida; order Poales; family Poaceae; genus Triticum; species Triticum aestivum. The sequence continues at coordinate 534,513,334 of NC_057813.1, read as the reverse complement.
CATCAGTAGTGGATTCCACGCAGGGAACAGTGCCGAGAATCTTGGCGTGCAGGAGAGATGGATCGTGTGGTAGGATTATAGTTGACGGATGCGGTCCAAGGCAGGACGAGCGGTGGGTAGGCAGGATGGGCATGGACGGTCCAATTGAGTCCGGTTCAAACACGACAGGTAGCGGTATTGATCGCACTGTTTGCGTAGCGTGGTCAAACGAGTCGAATAGTTGTAGTTCAAAATTCGAAAAAGGGATGGGCGCGACACGGAGGACTTCATTTCTGACCTGGTCCGAGTAGACATGCACTAGAAACAAGTTAGGAGCTAGCGTGGTGGCGTGGAAGGCCCGTTGAAACGAGAATTGGTGGTCTAGAGCATTATTGATCAAGGTTTCATTAGCACACACTGTTTTTGAGTAGAACACAATCCATATAGGGGTTGTTGGTTTGTGGGCTAAGCATGTGGTGGGCGTGGTGACAAGACAGTGGTACTTAGAGTAGATCAGCTTATTAAACGAAATGCCCGGTCGGAACGGTCGTACCTTTGCATGCGCTCGCTATGGAGAGAGTGGTGCGGAAGTCGCAGTAGGCCCAGCGGGTGGCCGACCGTTGGAGGTGCCAGGTCCCACCTGCATGGAGGACATGCACGGAGGGGAGCGTGGTTGGTCGTTGACGACGATGCAGGGAGGCGCCGACGATGAGCGAGGTGGCGACTGTGGCCGCCCCGCCAGCGATGCTGGCGAGCCGAGCGGCGCAACCGTAATGGTGGCGAACAGTCGAGGAGCCACAATTGGTGAGCATGCCGCCATGAGAGTGGCGACGATGTTGGAGGAGACTGGCGCTGCGAAGGCAGCGTTGGAGAGACGGTAAACGGCGATGGACTTCGCATGTCCCCCAAAGCGGAACGAGAGGAGGGTGGCGACGAGAGTTTCATCGACCATGAAGTCCGCTTTGTGGACGAAGAAGATGATAGAGTTGGGTGAGGCCGCGGCTGTTGGCGCCTCGAAAACCTTGGATGAGAATAGCTCAAGGATATTGAGCTCAAAGTCGATTCCGGGGGAGGGGGCGAAACGAAGCTGAGAGCGGAGAAACGCGTCAGCATGGCTGAAGCGGTCCCCGATGTCGAAAAGCTTTCTTCGGTGAAAGGGCTGTTGGTGTGTGGAGGTGTTTGGCGGTGGATAAGGAAGAAACTGAATGGAGTGGGTTTTTCCGGTGAGAATGGGTTCGGCGATGAGAGCTTGAACGATGCGCATGTGGGAGACAGAGATGCGAAAGAGCTGATCCTGAAGGCGAGTCACCTGGAAGGCGGGAGCGTTGCCGCCCAGGCAAGCTTGCATGAGGACAGCCACGAGAACCTCGTCGAGGTCGAGCGTGTCGTGGTGGACGTGCACCGAGAGGAAGCATGGAGCTTCATGGCGGCGCGGGTTGACGTGCATGGAGAGGCATCTCCACACCTGCGCCTGAAAATCCTCCCCCATCGCGTCGCCCACGCCGAGAGCAGCCCGCAGCGCCTTGTCGGAGGGGGAGTCATTCCAACGAAGAGGATCGTGGAAGGATGCGGTCGCCGGAGCCAGGGAGGAGGGGGTGGGATTGGTTGAGGTGTTGCCGGAGGAGAGCGGGAGGAGCGGGAGGGGAGGGAGGAGAGAAGCCATCACTCCTTATAATACTTTGCAGACCTGTCCTGCTTTTTGAATCAACCATATCGAGCAATACTATGGAATTAGTCAAATAATTGTGCATGTTTTGACAACAGGATGAATGAAAAGAAAATCAAATGGTTGTGGCAATCTGTCCATCATCATGACTGTTGACAGTCGCCACACCCACTGTTGGACTTCGATCTAGCACAACAGATAGCAGTATAAGCATCTTAATCTTGCGGTGTAATTTTTAATCCGTGGCAGCAGACGGGCATTGTGCTAGTCTAATAAGAATACACATTGTTGAACTTCATTGCTGGAATGGTTTACTATTGGGATGTGCCTTAGGAGCATCACCTATCAAGTGAAAACATAAGACATGAATTTGTAGTTGTATGTGTTTTGCCAAGAAAGGGTGGAACAATAAATATGTTCCTAGTACAGTACCAGTTTGTGTCACCTACTAGTAAAGGGACATTTCTCCTCAAATCGAAAGTTAATACATCGTTGTTTCTTACTAGGGGAAGATGGCCCTGGATGGTCAAGCACGTGGAAGATGGCTTTGTGGGCGCGCCTTCTTAACAGCGAAAATGCATACAGAATGATCCTGAAGTTAATCACGTTGGCTCCACCTGGTAAAAAAGTTGGGTTCGAAGGAGGACTGTACACCAATCTGTGGACAGCACACCCACCATTCCAGATCGATGGAAACTTTGGGTACGAAATGTTCTTACTTATTCAGTATACGATATATGCTTCATTCTGTCTGATCAGTTTGACAGTTTCCGGGTTGCGTAATTACCAATTAACCAACTCTGGGTATGTGGTTATGTGCCTGTTGTCTGAAAGTAATATTAGCATCTCCAATTCTGTACTGTCCTGCAGATTCTCAGCTGCGATCGCTGAAATGCTGCTTCAGAGCACTCCCACTGACCTGCATCTACTGCCCGCGCTTCCAAGCGACAAGTGGCCTGAAGGGTGTGTCAAAGGGCTGAGGGCCCGGGGTGACACCACTGTCAGCATCTTCTGGGAGAAAGGGGAGCTCCAGGAAGCAGTGCTGTGGTTTAACAACAGAGATAATTCAGTTTTACGGCTGCATTATGGCGGTCAAGTTGCTGAAGCCACAGTGGAAGCTGATAACGTTTACAGGTTCAATGGGATTTTACAGTGTGTCGAGACATGCCCCCTTGACAAATGCGCATTTTAGGGTGTGTGTGTGTGTGTGTGTGTGGCTTGGTCATTGTGTATGGACATATGTATATGAGTTGCTGTGTGGATAATAATTTAGTATGTATGGCTTGATTAAGAATAATGAGTTGGTGTGTGGGTAATAACTGTATGTATTGGCTTGGCTATCATGTGTGGGCATATGAATGAGTTGGTGTGTGATACATTTGGTGTATGGATACGATATTTCTCCTTGTTCTCAGTAAACAGTCAATGTTTGGAAACATACATAGCCTAGAACGATTTCCTTGTAAATGTATTATACTATGCCTCATTTGATTTCTGAAGCAAGCAGATTAGCCTTTGGCTGAATGAGATGAGACGAGTTTAACCTGAAGCAGGTTACACCATAACATAGCCCAAAAAAAACCAAACCAGTAACATGTCTAGTCAGAAATCTTAGAGAAAACTGTAAATATGATCTGCAAGTGTGTATATCACCAAAGTCAGACTGCTAATTATACAAGGTATGAACTGCCCGCTAATTAAACAAGGTCATTGACAGTGTACAGAGTCCACAGTAAGTGCCGAACGATATATGACGCCCAGAGTGTTAGACCCTGACCGATATGTGAGTGACAATTGTTATTAGCTCTAAGCGCGACCACCAAATCCTAATCAGAAAAGCAATAGCGTGTCCTCTCCATCCAAGCCATGTTGAGCATTTTAAGTTGCTTCACATGTTAGCTTTCCGCACCTTATGGAGGTTTGTCGCAGAAGTTGATGGCTTGACGCCTCAGCATTTTCTCTTTTCCGTTGGAACTCCTTTTCTGATAATGCTTCCATAGTTCAAGGCTTTTTTTTGTTTTGTTATTATAGTGTTTTTAATTTTTTGCTTACCACTCCTGAACACTGACACACGATTCAAACTCGAAAGAAAACTAAAAGAGAATAAAGAAATATGCCATTGATGTTAGTTTACTGTAAAACCCCTCCCCTCGCGTTATCCACTGAGGGGCTAACCCTAGCTGCCGGCGAGTGTTCCTCTCCTCCCTTCCCTTCCCTTGTCGCCTCTTGTCCGCGCCGTCGGGCAAAGCCCGGTGAGTGTTGGCGACGGGGAGGCCCTTTCTCTCGTGGCTCATGGGGGCTTGGCGCGGGCGGGCGCTCCCGAGCGGCGGCGCGACGCAGATCTGGGGCGCGGCGGCGCATGGCCGTGCTTGGCGGCGGAGCTCAAGCAGCAGGCCCTGGCGTGGAGGGCTGGACGCGGTAGTGCAAGAGGGATGCATGGCCGAGGTGGCGGCGTGGGCTTCGGCTGGATCTGCCCGCGGGCGGCGCGGGCTGCGGCGACTTTGTTTGAGGCGGGCCTGGTGGCCGATGGGCGGCTCAGGCAACGGTGCCTAGCGGCGGGGCTTCCTGGTGTCACGACAACGGTGCGGGTCAGTGTGTTGGCTCCTCTGGAGGCCTTCTTCGGCGGCAGGGTGCGGTCGATCCGTTGGCCTCGCCGGCAGACGGGTGGCTGCCTCTTCCTCGCGTGGATCTGGCTGGAGGCCGTGGTAGGGCGTCAGGTGTGACGCAGGGGAGGCTGCTGGAGGGATGGGTTAGCCCGACCACCCGTCGCCGGCGCATGGTGCGCTCGTGTGGACGAGCTCGGCTCCCCCTCCCCTTTTTCTAGGCCTAGCGCCTCTTGGCCGCAGATCGTTGTTCGGGGCGGGACGGTCACCGGCGGCTTCGATGGTGCTTGGGATCTGCTGGTCGACTCAAAGCCCGCACCTTTGATGGTCTCTGAAGTGTCTGGATGCAGGGCGGTGTCCTTGGTGACGGGAGCTGCGGGCTCGTGAGCAGAGCTCGTGGCTCGGGCGCGGACGAGATCGTTGTCATTGCCACGTAGGCGGCATGGGGGCGGGCTTTCGACGCTCTACGGTGGTGGTGCGACCGGTGCTGTCATGTCGGAACGTATGCCGGGTGGAGGCGGAGGGTGGTGGCCGGTGAAAACCTCGTCTGGTTCTGGCCAGACCGATGGCGGCGACGTCCATGCGTCGTTCTCTTCTTGAAGGCTCCATCTCGGTGGCCTTGCATCCTCTTTTTTACTCTGGGTGAAAACCTCGATTCACTGGATCGGGAGGTGGTGGCTCTCCATTGTCGTTTCTTTCCTGGAAGCATCGCTTTGGAGTCCCTGGTTCGTTGAGTAACGGCTTCATCTCCTCGCGTGACTCGTTCATGGTGGAGAGCTCCTTAGATCCTTGGCTATGCTCTTTTATCTACTTGTTGTTTGCTTTGGGGTATTTGGAGTAGCATTGTTGTTCGTCAACTCCCTTTGTATCCGCCTAGGGTGAGTGTGTGGAGTCGCGTTGTTTGCATTTGTATGTGATCATTTTTTTATATATAAAGTGGGGTGAAATTGTCACATCCCTAGTTCTCGTCTGCTCTGGGTTAGCTAGTCTTGTGTTGCATCATGTTTAAACTTTTCTTAAACCTGAAATGGGGAGCAACAAACCCCAGCACCCCCTTAAACCAATTAGGGTTTACTAAAATCATTTTCAATGAACCCAAAATGCCCTTCTAAAATGTTCATCATCTTTGCATTGGTCTAGAACCTCTCCCAAAAATGGTGCACATTTTTCTAGGCCATTCTGGATTTTTGAATTAAATCATATGATATTTGCATTTGGGCATTTAAATGTTATAAAATAGTTTAAATGCTCAAATAATCATAAACTAAAATGTTTGCTGTTGGTTATATCCCAAACAGTAGCATTGAGCAGTTTCATGATTTTTGGATCTGTTTAAGTATTTCTAATAAAGCCAACAAGTTACAGAATAATAGAAAAGAGAAATATTAGAGAGAGAGAGAACTCACCTGGCCTTACCTGCGGCCCAGTAGGAAGCCCACCTGGCCAGCCCTCTCTGGCAACCCAGCCCACCACCGCAGCTCTTGTCGTCTTCCTCCTCTGCCAGGAGGACAAGCAGCTGCATGCGGCGCGCACATCCACCCGTGGCTACCTCCTGCCTCCCTGTTGGCCTCCGTGGCGCCCTAAAGTCGTCCCCGAGCGCCACGCACCCCCTGAACCCCCCCTCTCATTGTGGATCCCCTCCTCCTCCTCTGCTCTCTCCCTCCCGCGATCGACCACGAGCACCCGAGAGCGCCGACGAGCACCACCGCGGCCATCGTCCACCCCTCGCCCCGTCGATGCTTCCAGAAGAACCGCCACGCCTTCCTCTTCGTCTCCACCAACCCACGTGACGCCGGCGCACCGCAGCGTCGTCTCCGCTGCCTTCATCACCGCTTCTGTCCGGCAATCGCCGCAGTCGATTCGTTGTCGACAACGCATCCCCGACCTCTCTCGCGCGCCATCGACCCTGCTGTGAGCTGATGCTTCATCTCCCCCTTCTACCCTGCTCGTGCATGCCCTCTAGCCATCGAGCCACCATGGCCGAAGCTCCCTGCCGTTGCGTTTGCCGCCGCCGGCGCTAGAGCTTGCGACGGTCATGTTCGAGCTTAGGGACGAGATCCTCACATCACCAGGAGTCCATAGAGCCCCTCCGCAAGCTTCCCCGTGCACCACAGCGATTAACCACCGAGGCCGAACTCCGGTCGCCACCTAGCTCCTCGTCGCCGCCTACTCCGGCCACCCCAGCCGCTGTCGCTCGCCTGGTTGGATGCAGCGCACCTTCAGCTACCCGTAGACGCAAGGCACACGCAAAACCGAGCCCCGTAGCGGTTTTCCGGCGAGCTTCCGCCGCGGCTTGAGGTCGTTCCCGGCCAAACTCCGGCGTGCCGACGTGGCCGCGTGATAGTGCTAAACACTGCCAGCTAACCACCCCACAGCCAGTGACAGTGGGCCCCGCAGCTAGTCAAAGCACGAGTCAACGCGGGATTAGCCCCTCAGTCACTGACCAGTGGGCCCGACAGGTCAGTTTGACCTGGGCTGACCCATTGACTCGCTGACGTCAGCCTGGTGTAGTGCTAACGTAGTAAGTGATTTTCCGGATTTTAAATAAACCAGGAAATTCCAGAAAATAGCTAAAACTTCTAAAAATCATAGAAATTATTCTGTAACTCCAAATGCAAAGATTTATATATGAAAAATGATCAGAGAAATCCAATCTATCCATCTGTACCATTTTCATGCATGTTAGAATAATTTATGACTACTGTTTAGGACAATTCATTTAAATGGCATTTGAATAATCACATATGGAGTTTGAATTTGAATCCTGTATTCAAACCAACTTCATTTAAATCGCTGTTAGTTACATTAGCTCAAATCACAACATATTGCCATGTCATGATCATGCATCATATTGTTGCATTGCATTGATTGTGTTTCCTCTCTATCGTCGGTAATTGTCCCCCCTCAGTAGACGTGGTACTGACGATGAGATCGCTGACACCGATGAAGAACTATACTATCTTCAGAAGTGCCAGGCAAGCAAAACCCCCTTGTTCATTCCGATACAATCCCACTCTCTCGCTCCTGCTCTCTTTTACTGCATTAGGACAACAACGATTTAACTGTTACATGCTGCGGTAGTTGAACCCATTTCCTCTGCATGACCTGTCATTGCCACAGTAAATAGATGAAACCCACTAGCATGAGTAGGAATTGTTTGAGCCCTGATGTGCCTACTTATTCATGCTTGTTTGTCATGCCTGCTACTGCTTAGAGTTGAGTCAGGTCTGATTCATCGGGGATGAATTGGACGTGGTGAACATGTTACTGTTGAGAGCTAAGTGTGTGAACACAATTTGGTAAAGGTAGCGGTGAGAGGCCATGTAGGAGTACATGGTGGGTTGTCTCATTGCAGCCATCCTCAGGAACTGAGTTCTGTGTTTGTGATCCATGAATAGCTACTACCACACATTGGGATCCTTAATTGACTCTCTCGACTTATTAATTGCCTTGATCTCTGTCCAGGAGTTGCAACTAGTTTCTGGTGTTTGTAGGTAGTGCTAGTAGTCTACCAAGTGGCACCCGATACAGGTGGGCTTGGGACAGACTAGGTGCAGCAGCACGGTGTAACACCCACAATGCGGCTATATCTCCCACGTGTCGAAGCACGACTTAGAGGCATAACCGCATGGTGGTTTTGTCGCAAGAAGGGTCATCTTCACACAATCCCATGTAATGAACAAGAATGGGATAAAGAGAGTTGGCTTACAATCGCCACTACTCACAATACATAATTAAGATCATACATCATTCAAATACACTCATAGACCGGCTACGGTCAAATTCAAATGAAAAGAAGACAACCCCAAATGCTAGATCCCCGATCGTCCCAATTGGGCTCCTCTACTGATCATCTGGAAACGAAACATAGTAACGACCAAGGGCCTCATCAAACTCCCACTTGAGCTCGGTTGCGCCATCTGCGCTGGTATCCTTGGCACCTGCATCTGTTTTGGTAGAATCTGTGGGTCACGCGGACTCAGCAATCTCACACCCGCGAGATCAAGACTATTTAAGCTCATAGGTAGGAAAAGGGGTAATGTGGTGGAGCTGCGGCAAGCACTAAGCATATATGGTGGCTAACATACGCAAGTGAGAGCGAGAAGAGAAGCAACGCATCGGTCGAGAAGCTAGAAGCGATCAAGAAGTGATCCTAAAACTACTTACGTAAAGCATAACTCAAACCGTGATCACTTCCCGGACTCCGCCGAGAAGAGACAATCACGGTTACACACACGGTTGATGCATTTTATTGAAGTCAAGTGTCAAGTTATCTACAACCGGACATTAACAAATTCTCATCTGCCTCATAACCGCGGGAACGGCTTTCAAAAGATAATATACCCTGCAGGGGTGTCCCAACTTAGCCCATCACAAGCTCTCACGGTCAATGAAGGATATACCTTCTCCCAGGAAGACCCGATCAGTCTCGGAATCCTGGTTCACAAGACATTTCGACAATGGTAAAACAAGACCAGCAAAGCCGCCCGAAGTGCCGACAAATCCCGATAGGATCTGCACATATCTCGTTCTCAGGGCACACCGGATGAGCCAGACGTCGGGTTGACATAGACCCTGGTTACCCAAGGGGCGCCAGACATCGCTCAGGTTGGACCAGCATTCGAAGGAACACTGGCCCGGGGGGTAAATAAAGATGACCCTCGGGCTCGCGAAAACCCAAGGGAAAAAGGCTTAGGTGGCAAATGGTAAAACCAAGTTTGGGCCTTGCTGGAGGAGTTTTATTCAAAGCAAACTGTCAAGGGGGTCCCATAAATCACCCAACCATGTAAGGAACGCAAAATCAAGGAACATAACACCGGTATGACGGAAACTAGGGCGGCAAGAGTGGAACAAGACACCAGGCATAAGGCCGAGCCTTCCACCCTTTACCATGTATATAAGGTGCATTAAACAAACAGGAGATATTGTGATATCCCAAAATATCCATGTTCCGACCAGGAACAAACTTCATCTTCACCTGCAACTAACAACACTATAAGAGGGGCTGAGCAAAAGCGGTGACATAGCCAAACAACAGTTTGCTAGGATAGGATGGTTAGAGGTTTGACATGGCAATAGAGAGGCATGATAAACAGTGGCAGATAGAGCTAACATAGCGGTAGAGCGAGCAACTAGCAAAGCAAAGATAGAAGTGATATCGAAGGTATGGTCATCTTGCCTGCAAGGTTCTCAGAGTTATCGAAGGCTTGATCCTCGTTAGCGTACTCAACAGGTTCCTCGTGCACGTACTCGTCTCCCGGCTCTACCCAAAGCAAGAACACAAGCAAAGGAACCACAATAAATCACGGAGCAATGCACAAGCAACATGATGCAATACATGTCATGATATGCGAGATGTGATATGCAATGCGTATGCATGCTCCGGAAGGGAAAATGATGAACAAGGCATCAACTTGGCAAACCTAGTATGCCGCTGGAAGGATGAGATGATTTCGGTTGAAATCGATATAAGGATCACCGGAAACGGATGCACGGTTTGCAAATGGCAAACAAAACAAGAAAGGTACAAATCTGCGATTAACAGCATGATGCTACTTAGCATGCAACAAGAAACTATGCTACAGCACCCCAACATACAAACAAAGCATATGGCAGTGATCTACAGGAGATTCTTAACAAAAGAGGAACACTGAGCTATGGCTAAATCAAACCATAACAGGTTCAAACAAGCATGGCAAAAGAGCAAAAATTATCAGGCTGGACATGGCATAAACAGCATCATGAAGCAATGTTCAGAGCAAGTTATCAACATGCTACAGGAACTTATAATAGCAAAACAAACCATGGCATGATTCTACTCAAAGCATAGATCAAAAGTCCCTTAGTGACCATGAGCCAAAAAGGACCAGAAAATATGATGGCACCCATGTAAACATAGCAAGTTTCGTTAACAGATTCAGCAAACAGAGCATGGCATTGGCAGAATTATGAAGGCATCTTCGCGAGCTCGATGCACTCACTACAGAGCATTTCATGATAAACTAAGCATACATCCATCAAGAATACATGGCATAGAAGCTATACATGGCAAGAACAACATCATAGCATACACGGATCAACTACAACAACCTTGGCAAAATTGAATAACATGTAAACAATCTGCCAGGAAACATTTTGTAGCAAAAGTAGAGCACGAAACTGACATGCTATACTACTCCATAATTGCAACAAGGGGCATGGATGGATAGAGCATTACCATATGTTCAAAATATCCTTACTGAAGTATCTCAAAATATGCATGGATCTCTCTGTAGCATCATGTTTACATGGCATCAAAATAACAGCAGAACAGGGACTAAAATCAGCAACATCGCGAAGCCTAGTTTGCAAGCTTGTGCTAGTCACCACATTGACCACAAAAATACATGGTAAGCACCTATGTAAATATGGCATGGCATAGATCAAAACACATGTAGGGCTCAAGTACATAAGATGCACACATCAATCATGGCAAAAATGACAAAAGTGCATGTTCTGATAAGAATCTGAAACTAACATTATGAAGCACTCTTCCAACAGCATTTCGGGCAACAAGATGAGCACAAATGAAAATGATGCAATGAGATGAAATGATGTACTATTCGAGATGAACAAATCGGTATGCTACACGTCCAAAACGGAGCCATGGGTGCAAAGTTATAACACGATGTACATAATACTGACAGAAGAATGACTTAGTGGAATTCGGGGGAGAAAGAAGTCAACCTAGGGTATGGATCTGGATCTGGATCGGACGTCGAGGCGGCCGGCAGCTCGCCGGAGCTGGGGAGGAGGAGATGAGGGCGGGCGGAGGAGGAGCTCGGGGCCGCCGGGGCGACCGGATCCGGCAGGGGACGGCGGAGGGCGGCGCGCGGGACGACGGCGCGTGGCGGCCGGAGCTTGGGGAGGCGACCGAGCGGGCGCGGCGCTCGCAGCCGGCGGCGACGGCGGGCGGCCGAGGCGGAGGC
>NC_057813.1:534490338-534501702 GCF_018294505.1 Triticum aestivum | reverse complement strand
AGCAGGCCGGGCGGGCCTCCCACGGGCCTGGCGGGCCGGCGGCGGCGGCGGGCACCGGAGCCACGTATCACGCCCTGGTTGGTCCTGGGCAACGGGCGGACGTGTCCGGACCAAATCGGACACGTCCGACGGCGGGGAGAGGAGCCGGGCTAGGGTTAGGGGTGAATTGATCCGGAATTTTCGGGGGGAGGCTACATTTATAGGTAGAAGGAGCTAGGAGTGTCCAAATGAGGTGTAGTTTTTGCCCACACGATCGTGATCCAACGACGAAGAGCATGGAAGTGACTTAGATGGGTTATTGGGCTGTTTTGGAGGGGTGTTGGGCTGCAACTCAAAAGAGGCCTTTGCGGTTATGCGGTTAACCGTTGGAGTATCAAACGAGCTCCAAATGACCCGAAACTTGACAAGTGGTCTACCGGTGGTATACCAGGGCCACTTGGCAAGGCTCGGTCCATTCCGAGAATGTTTAACACCCGCACACGAAAAGAGACAAGAGGGGGTGCGCCGGTGCATGTGGGAGTGTCGGATTGCGAAACGGACAACGGGGAAAATGCTCGGATGCATGAGACGAACACGTATGCAAATGAAATGCACATGATGACATGATATGATATGCATGACATGAATAAAATGCAAAACAAAAGAAATAACCCCAACCACGGAGGGAAATATCATATCACATGGCCGAAAATGGCAAGTGTTGGAGTTACAAAGATGGAAAGTTACATCCGGGGTGTTACAACACTCCACCACTACAAGAGGATCTCGTCCCGAGATCTAGGACTGAAAGAACTCCGGATATTCGGAACGGAGGTGATCCTCGCGCTCCCAGGTGGCTTCTCGGTCGGAATGGTGTGACCACTTCACTTTCAGGAATTTGATTGACTTGTTGTGAGTCTTGCGCTCGGTTTCTTCAAGAATAGCAACGGGGTGCTCATGATAAGAGAGATCTTCCTGGAGGTCAATCTCTTCGAAGTTGATAGTGCGCTCAGGAGTCTTGAAGCACTTGCGAAGCTCTGACACGTGAAACACATCGTGCACGTTCGTGAAGTTGGACGGAAGCTCAAGTTGATAGGCGAGGTCGCCTCTTTTGCCAATGATCTTGAAAGGACCCACGTATCTAGGGGCAAGCTTCCCTTTGATACTGAAGCGACGAGTGCCTTTCATTGGAGAGACGCGGAGGTAGACATGGTCTCCGATTTCAAAAGCCAAGTCACGGTGCTTGCTATCATAGTAACTCTTTTGGCGCGATTGCGCGGCTTTGAGATTCTCACGAATGACTTTGCACATATCTTCGGCTTCTGTGATCAAGTCATTGCCAAGAAGTTGGCGTTCACCTGTCTCAGACCAATTGAGAGGAGTACGACACTTTCTGCCATAGAGAATTTCGAATGGGGCCTTGCCCGAACTTGCTTGGAAGCTGTTCTTGTAGGAGAACTCGGCATATGGAAGACAATCTCCCCACTTCATACTGAAAGAGATGACACAAGCCCTGAGCATATCTTCAAGGATTTGATTGACTCGCTCGACTTGGCCACTTGTTTGAGGATGAAAAGCTGTGCTGAAACGAATGTTGGTGCCCATGGCCTTGTGAAAGGAGTCCCAGAACTTAGAAGTGAAGATGCTTCCACGATCTGAAGATATCAATTGTGGAATGTCGTGCAAAGAGACAATTCTGGAGGTGTATAGCTCTGCCAGCTGAGCTGCTGTGATAGATTCTTTGATAGGAAGGAAATGAGCCACTTTAGTAAGTTTGTCAATGATAACGAAGATAACGTCATTTCCACGCTTGGGCTTAGGAAAACCAGTCACAAAGTCCATCTCGATATGGTCAAACTTCCATTCTGGAATAGCAAGAGGTTGGAGGAGACCAGCTGGTCGTTGGTGTTCTGCTTTCACTCTTCTGCAGACATCACATTCATTATCGAATTGAGCAATTTCTCGCTTCATTCGAGTCCACCAATATGACTGCTTGAGGTCATGGTACATCTTCGTACTTCCAGGATGAATGGATAGGAGGGAATTGTGTGCCTCGTTCATGATGACTTTTCTTAGATCGCCTTTAGGAACCACAATTCGATCCTCGAAGAATAGAGTATCTTTGTCATCCAAGCGATATCACTTGTATTTGGGAATGCCCTTGTCAATACCACGTTTCACCTTCTTCACCATGGTATCCAGGAGTTGTGCCTCACGAATTTGATCTAACAAAGTAGGAGAAACTATGAGGTTGGCAAGAAAGCCTTGAGGAACAACTTGAAGATTCAGCTTGTGGAAAGCTTCACAGGTTGAAATGGCTTGAGAATTAGACTGTTGCAATAAGCCTTTCTGCTCAGAGCATCTGCAATCGCATTCACCTTGCCAGGAGTATATTCAATACTCGGATTGTACTCTTGAATCATTTCAACCCATCGAGTTTGCCTGAGGTTAAGGTTGGGTTGAGTGAAGATATACTTGAGGCTCTTGTGATCAGTGAAAATGTCCACTTGCCTTCCCAATAAGAGATGTCTCCATGTTATCAATGCATGGACAACTGCCGCCAACTCAAGATCGTGAGTGGGGTAGTTCTTTTCGTTGGGCTTCAACTGACGAGAGGTATAGGCCACAACTTTTTTCTCTTGCATTAACACAGCACCGAGACCTTGAAGAGAAGCATCACAAAATACTTCGAATGGCTTGGATTCATCAGGAGGAGTCAAGACAGGAGCTGTGACTAGCTTCTCTTTGAGGGTGTTGAAAGCGACGTCACACTCAGGCGTCCAGACATACTTGACATGCTTCTGGAGGAGGTTGGAAAGAGGCTTTGCAATCTTAGAGAAGTTCTCAACGAATCTTCGACAATAGCTTGCAAGACCAAGAAAACTGCGGAGCTGCTTGACATTCTGAGGAGGTTCCCAATTCACAACTGCAGACACCTTCGCGGGATTAACAGCAATGCCCTTGGCAGAGATGATATGACCAAGATAAAGAACTTCATCAAGCCAAAACTCACATTTGGAAAACTTCGCATAGAATTGATGCTCTCTGAGCTTGTCGAGGACCAATCGCAAATGTTTGGCATGATCCTGCTTATTCTTGGAGAAGACCAAGATATCATCGAGATACACCAGAACGAATTCATTGGTGTAGGGGTTGAAGATAAAGTTCATCATGCGAGAGAACGTTGGAGGAGCATTGACAAGGCCGAAAGACATGACAGTATATTCATAAGAACCATAGCTTGTTCTGAATGCTGTCTTGGGAATATCTTGTTCACGAATGCGAATCTGATGATAACCCATACGAAGGTCAAGCTTGGAGAATACTTTAGCACCTTTGAGTTGCTCGAAAAGCTCATTGATGTTGGGAAGTGGATACTTGTTCTTGATTGTCTTCTTGTTCAATGGACGGTAATCAACGCAAAGTCGGTCCGTGCCATCCTTTTTCTCGACAAAAAGAACTCCACAACCCCATGGGGATGAACTCGGTTTGATCAAACCCAGACGCTCTTGTTCATTGAGCTGTTTCTTCAATTCCTTCAGCTCCTTGGGTCCAAGCTTGTATGGACGCTTGCAAACGGGTTCAGTACCAGGCTCAAGATCAATAACGAACTCGACTGGCCGATGAGGAGGCATACCCGGAAGCTCTTCTGGAAAGACATCTTGGTACTCACAAACGACTGGAATTTGAGAAATAGCATCCAACTCGCCCTTCTCATTGAGAGAAAACAACCGAATGGTGTCATCGCGAGCGGCATAGATGATAACCTCCTCAGAAGGGTGTGTCAATTGAATTTGCCTGGCAGCACAATCAAGCTGAGCCTTGTGCTTAGAAAGCCAGTCCATCCCGAGAATTATATCAATATCAGAGTCGCCAAGAACAATTGGAGAAGACAGAAATTTATAGTCGCCCATCTTGATAGAGACATCCCGAACCATGGAGCTTGCGTTCATGAATTTACCCGGAGAGACAACTGATAACGGTCTAGGCAAATCTTGAAAAACCATCTCATGCTTAGATGAAAAAGGTCTTGAGATGAAACTATGCGATGCACCAGTATCAAATAAAACTTTTGCAGGAATATCATTAACTGAGAGATTACCCATTATCACATCAGAAGAATCCTCTGCTTGCGCTGCATTCATCATGTTCACCTTTGCAGACTTTGGATTATGCTTGACCACTGCATTGCTTGAAGATCTCACAGGAGGAGGAGGAGGAAGGCGCCTTTGATTGAAGCATTTGTTCGCATAGTGACCTTTCTGCTGGCACTTGTTGCAAGTCACTTTTGAGAGCGGATGATGATAAGGAGCATTTGACCTTGGAGCTTGAGACTGAGACTTGTTCTGATAGCCTGGGTTGGGTGGGTGGGAAGATCCACGACCACCTAAGTTCTTCTGCTGGTAAGGCTGACGAAACGGAGGAGGAGGAAGGTAGAACTTCTGCTGCTTAGCTGCCACTTGTGAGGAAGAAGAAGACTGCACTGCATCACTAATTCTCTTCTTAGAAGCCTCACACTTGAGCTGAGCACCTTCTTACTTGAGTGCCATATTGTAGAATTGATCAAACTGAGTAGGCTCAACAAGAACGAGAGCTAACTGCAGATCCTCTCTAAGGCCACCTCTGAATTGATAGATCATACTCTTCTCATCAGGAACATCTTGCTTAGCGAAGCGAGCAAGTTTCTGAAACTGCTTGTTGTATTCGTACACTGACATGTTGCCTTGCTTGAGATTGCGGAACTCCTCACGCTTGCTCTCAACAACACTGGTAGGAATATGGTGAGCTTTAAAGTCCCGACAGAAGTCAGTCCAAGTAATCACTCGACCTCCTCTGGAATCCTTGTATTGCTGGAACCAATCAGCTGCTTGATCCTTGAGCTGAAAAGAAGCGAACTTGACATAGTCCTCAGGCCTGACATTGCTGCATTCAAAATGCTTGTTGATATCCACAAGCCAATCATCGGCGTCTGTGGCCTCGACACAGTAGCTGAAAGACTTCGGCTGATTTGCAAGGAATTGGTTGAGGGTAGGAAATTGAGGCTGATGATTGAACTGCCCTTGACCTTGATTCCCTTGGTTGCCTTGGCCTTGGTTGCGCTCTTGCATGAGCTGAATCATCATCTGGGCATTGGCGTTTGTGGCTGCCATCAAAGCTTGCCATGCCTCCGGAGGCGGAGGTGGAGGTGGAGGGTTCACCTGACTCCCATCATTGCGTTCCAGATTCTGACGCGTTGGCGGAGCCATCCTGAAGAGGGTGACATCCGTTAGCATCTTGATAGACAGAATGACAAGTTGAATCAATAGATAGAAATTGCAACATATAGTCTTCACAATAAACATTCGAACAAGGATGAACGAATGAATTCCCAAAGCTAACATCACACATCCATTAAGGTGAGAAGCCACTTGATAAGAGATTGATGAATGAAATAAACAAGGTACAACTGGAACAAATAAGTGGTAAGGATTACCCAATCACAAACCAAATATCTGCAGGAAGAAATGCTAGAGCTACTTGAATCCCACCTATATACTCCCAAAACTTTCTGGTTATGCAATCAGGTGTTGGGGATACAGGGGAAACAATATATCTCACCCAAATTAACAATCCCCACATCCAGTTGTATCCATCCATCAACACATAACCAAGAAACCTTCGGAAATCGTGTACCTCAACCTTCGAAAAGCATCTGTTATACGAGTTATGGCAATACTCCCGAACTCCCGCCCAGTACTGGGTGGCGTCGAGGTTATCTCACCAACAACTGCATAAAAGAGATTTTCGATGTCGGCAAAACTCAGGTATTCCAGAACTGCAACGATAAAATTGTGACGACAACACCTCGGAGCTCAACTCCCCGGGTCAATGCCACATAATAGATAGGAGGCACCAAGAACAATGTTCTCGTCACAAAACCATCGGAACGATTCCAAGATACCCGCGTGATCCTAAAATTTTTTTAGTGAAATTTGAGGAGAGGAAAGTCAAAACATCTACGTCAGGAGACCTCACCAGAGCAACGAAGGGACTGAGGAGTAAAAAGAATCCTACTCTCTGATATATAATCCTAAGACTCAAAACATTTTTGGTCTAGACTCAACATCGCCAGCAAACAATCAAGCAGGGGGCTCCTAAGTCGGGGATGGCTCTGATTACCAACTTGTAACACCCACGATGCGGCTATATCTCCCACGTGTCGAAGCACGACTTAGAGGCATAACTGCATGGTGGTTTTGTCGCAAGAAGGGTCATCTTCACACAATCCCATGTAATGAACAAGAATGGGATAAAGAGAGTTGGCTTACAATCGCCACTTCACACAATACATAATTAAGATCATACATCATTCAAATACACTCATAGACCGGCTACGGTCAAATTCAAATGAAAAGAAGACAACCCCAAATGCTAGATCCCCGATCGTCCCAACTGGGCTCCTCTACTGATCATCTGGAAACGAAACATAGTAACGACCAAGGGCCTCATCAAACTCCCACTTGAGCTCGGTTGCGCCATCTGCGCTGGTATCCTCGGCACCTGCATCTGTTTTGGTAGAATCTGTGAGTCACGAGGACTCAGCAATCTCACACCCGCGAGATCAAGACTATTTAAGCTCATAGGTAGGAAAAGGGGTAATATGGTGGAGCTGCGGCAAGCACTAAGAATATATGGTGGCTAACATACGCAAGTGAGAGCGAGAAGAGAAGCAACGCATCGGTCGAGAAGCTAGAAGCGATCAAGAAGTGATCCTGAAACTACTTACGTCAAGCATAACTCAAACCGTGTTCACTTCCCGGACTCCGCCGAGAAGAGACAATCACGGCTACACACACGATTGATGCATTTTATTGAAGTCAAGTGTCAAGTTATCTACAACCAGACATTAACAAATTCCCATCTGCCTCATAACCACGGGAACGGCTTTCGAAAGATAATATACCCTGCAGGGGTGTCCCAACTTAGCCCATCACAAGCTCTCACGGTCAACGAAGGATATACCTTCTCCCAGGAAGACCCGATCAGTCTCGGAATCCCGGTTCGCAAGACATTTCGACAATGGTAAAACAAGACCAGCAAAGCCGCCCGAAGTGCCGACAAATCCCGATAGGAGCTGCACATATCTCGTTCTCAGGGCACACCGGATGAGCCAGACGTCGGGTTGGCATAGACCCTGGTTGCCCAAGGGGCGCCGGACATCGCTCAGGTTGGACCAGCATTCGAAGGAACACTGGCCCGGGGGGGGGGGTAAATAAAGATGACCCTCGGGCTCGCGAAAACCCAAGGGAAAAAGGCTTAGGTGGCAAATGGTAAAACCAAGTTTGGGCCTTGCTGGAGGAGTTTTATTCAAAGCGAACTGTCAAGGGGGTCCCATAAATCACCCAACCGTGTAAGGGATGCAAAATCAAGGAACATAACACCAGTATGACAGAAATTAGGGCGGCAAGAGTGGAACAAGACACCAGGCATAAGGCCGAGCCTTCCACCCTTTACCATGTATATAAGGTGCATTAAATAAACATGAGATATTGTGTATCCCAAAATATCCATGTTCTGACCAGGAACAAACTTTTGAAGGAAATATGCCCTAGAGGCAATAATAAAGTTATTATTTGTTTCCTTATATCATGATAAATGTTTATTATTCATGCTAGAATTGTATTAACCGGAAACATAATACATGTGTGAATACATAGACAAACATAGTGTCACTAGTATGCCTCTACTTAACTAGCTCGTTTATCAAAGATGGTTATGTTTCCTAACCATGGACAAAAGAGTTGTCATTTGATTAACGGGATCACATCATTAGGAGAATGATGTGATTGACTTGACCCATTCCGTTAGCTTAGCACTTGATCGTTTAGTATGTTGCTGTTGCTTTCTTCATGACTTATACATGTTCCTGTAACTATGAGATTATGCAACTCCCGTTTACCGGAGGAACACTTTGGGTGCTACCAAACGTCACAACGTAACTGGGTGATTATAAAGGAGTACTACAGGTGTCTCCAAAGGTACATGTTGGGTTGGCGTATTTCGAGATTAGGTTTTGTCACTCCGATTGTCGCAGAGGTATCTCTGGGCCCTCTCGGTAATGCACATCACTATAAGCCTTGCAAGCAATGTAGCTAATGAGTTAGTTACGGAATGATGCATTACGTAAAAAGTAAAGAGACTTGCCAGTAACGAGATTGAACTAGGTATTGGATACCGACGATCAAATCTCGGGCAAGTAACATACCGATGACAAAGGGAATAACGTATGTTGTTATGCGGTTTGACCGATAAAGATCTTCGCAAAATATGTAGGAGCCAATATGAGCATCCAGGTTCCGCTATTGGTTATTGACCGAGAATAGTTTTAGGTCATGTCTACATTGTTCTCGAACCCGTAGGGTCCGCACGCTTAAGGTTTCGATGACAGTTATATTATGAGTTTATGAGTTTTGATGTACCGAAGGAGTTCGGAGTCCCGGATGAGATCGGGGACATGACGAGGAGTCTTGAAATGGTCGAGACGTAAAGATCGATATATTGGACGACTATATTCGGAGTTCGGAAAGGTTCCGAGTGATTCGGGTATTTATCGGAGTACCAGAGAGTTACGGGAATTCGCCGGGGAGTATATGGGCCTTATTGGGCCATACGGGAATAGAGGAGAGAGGCCAAAAGGAAGGAGGCCTGCGCCCCCCCTCTGGTCTGAATTGGACAAGGGGGGCAGCCCACTTTTCCTTCTCCCTCTCCTCCTCTTTCCTTCTCCAACAAGGAAAGGAGGAGTCCTACTCCTCCTCTTTCCTTCTCCAACAAGGAAAGGAGGAGGGAGTAGGACTCCCCCCTTGGCGCGCCTCCTCCATAGGCCGGCCGCCTTCCCCTTGCTCCTATATATATGGGGGCAGGGGGGCACCCCAAAGACACAACAATAATTGATCCTTGAGATCTATTAGCCGTGTGCGGTGCCCCCCTCCACCATAGTCCTCCTCGATAATATTGTAGCAGTGCTTAGGCGAAGCCATGCGACGGTAGAACATCAAGATCGTCACCACGCCGTCGTGCTGACGGAACTCTTCCTCGACACTCGGCTGGATCGGAGTTCGAGGGACGTCATCGAGCTGAACGTGTGCTAGAACTCGGAGGTGCCGTAGTTTCGGTGCTTGATCGGTCGGGCCATGAAGACGTACGATCTCCGAGGGACGTCATCGAGCTGAACGTGTGCTAGAACTCGGAGGTGCCGTAGTTTCGGTGCTTGATCGGTCGGGCCGTGAAGACGTACGACTACATCAACCGCGTTGTGCTAACGCTTCCACTTTCGATCTACGAGGGTACGTGGACAATACTCTCCCCTCTCGTTGCTATGCATCACCATGATCTTGCGTGTGCGTAGGGAAAATTTTGAAATTACTACGTTCCCCAACAACTTCTTCTTCACCTGCAACTAACAACGCTATAAGAGGGGCTGAGCAAAAGCGGTGACATAGCCAAACAACGGTTTGCTAGGACAGGATGGTTAGAGGTTTGACATGGCAATAGGGAGGCATGATAAACAGTGGTAGATGGAGATAACATAGCGGTAGAGCGAGCAACTAGCAAAGCAAAGATAGAAGTGATATCGAAGGTATGGTCATCTTGCCTGCAAGGTTCTCAGAGGTGTCGAAGGCTTGATCCTCGTTAGCGTACTCAACAGGTTCCTCGTGCACGTACTCGTCTCCTGGCTCTACCCAAAGCAAGAACACAAGCAAAGGAACCACAATAAATCACGGAGCAATGCACAAGCAACATGATGCAATACATGTCATGATATGCGAGATGTGATATGCAATGCGTATGCATGCTCCGGAAGGGAAAATGATGAACAAGGCATCAACTTGGCAAACCTAGTATGCCGCTGGAAAGATGAGATGATTTCGGTTGAAATCGATTTAAGGATCACCGGAAACGGATGCACGGTTTGCAAATGGCAAGCAAAACAAGAAAGGTACAAATCTGCGATTAACAGCATGATGCTACTTAGCATGCAACAAGAAACTATGCTACATCACCCCAACATACAAACAAAGCATATGGCAGTTATCTATAGGAGATTCTTAACAAAAGAGGAACACTGAGCTACGGCTAAATCAAACCATAACAGGTTCAAACAAGCATGGCAAAAGAGCAAAAATTATCAGGCTGGACATGGCATAAACAGCATCACAAAGCAATGTTCAGAGCATGTTGTGAACATGTTACAGGAACTTATAATAGCAAAACAAGCCATGGCATGATTCTACTCAAAGCATAGATCAAAATTCCCTTAGTGACCATGAGCCAAAAAGGACCAGAAAATATGATGGCACCCATGTAAACATAGCAAGTTTCGTTAACAGATTCAGCAAACAGAGCATGGCATTGGCAGAATTATGAAGGCATCTTCGCGAGCTCGATGCACTCACTACAGAGCATTTCATGATAAACTAAGCATACATTCATCAAGAAGATATGGCATAGAAGCTATACATGGTAAGAACAACATCATAGCATACACGGATCAACTACAACAACCTTGGCAAAATTGAATAACATGTAAACAATCTGCCAGAAAACATTTTGTAGCAAAAGTAGAGCACGAAAATGACATGCTATACTACTCCATAATTGAAACCAGAGGCATGGATGGATAGAGCATTACCATATGTTCAAAACACCCTTACTGAAGTATCTCAAAATATGCATGGATCTCTCTATAGCATCATGTTTACATGGCATCAAAATAACAGCAGAACAGGGACTAAAATCAGCAACATCGCGAAGCCTAGTTTGCAAGCTTGTGCTAGTCACCACATTGACCACAAAAATACATGGTAAGCACCTCTGTAAACATGGCATGGCATAGATCAAAACACATGTAGGGCTCAAGTACATAAGATACACACATCAATCATGGCAAAAATGACAAAAGTGCATGTTCTGATAAGAATCTGAAACTAACATTATGAAGCACTCTTCCAACAACATTTCGGGAAACAAGATGAGCTCAAATGAAAATGACTCAATGAGATGAAATGATGTACTATTCGAGACGAACAAACCGGTATGCTACACGTCCAAAACGGAGCCACGGGTGCAAAGTTATAGCACAATGAACAGGGCATGATAATACTGATAGAAGAATTCGGGGGAGAAAGAAGTCAACCTAGGGTATGGATCTGGATCCGGACCAGACGTCGAGGCGGCCGGCAGCTCGCCGGAGCTGGGGAGGAGGAGATGAGGGCGGCCGGAGGAGGAGCTCGGGGCCGCCGGGGCGACCGGATTCGGCCGGGGATGGCCGAGGGCGACGCGCGGGACGACGGCGCGCGGCGGCGATCCGGCGGCGGATCGACGCGGGCCAGGAGGCGCGGAGGCACG
>NC_057813.1:534477352-534490060 GCF_018294505.1 Triticum aestivum | reverse complement strand
CGCGGGCCTGGCGTGCCGGCGGCGGCGGTGGGCGCCGGAGCCACGTGTGGCGCCCTGGTTGGTCCGGGGCGGCGGGCGGACGTGTCTGGCCCAAATCGAACACGTGCGGCGGCGGGGAGATGAGCGGGGCTAGGGTTAGGGGTGAATTGATCCGGAATTTTCGGGGGGAGGCTACATTTATTGGTAAAAGGAGCTAGGAGTGTCCAAATGAGGTGTAGTTTTCTCCCACACGATCGTGATCCGACGACGAAGAGCATGGAAGTGACTTAGATGGGTTATTGGGCTGTTTTGGAGGGGTGTTGGGCTGCAACTCAAAAGAGGCCTTTGCGGTTATGCGGTTAACCGTTGGAGTATCAAACGAGCTCCAAATGACCCGAAACTTGACAAGTGGTCTACTGGTGGTATACCAGGGCCACTTGGCAAGGCTCGGTCCATTCCGAGAACGTTTAACACCCGCACACGAAAAAAGACAAGAGGGGGTGCGTCGGTGCATGTGGGAGTGCCGGATTGCGAAACGGACAACGGGGAAAATGCTCGGATGCATGAGACGAACACGTATGCAAATGAAATGCACATGATGACATGATATGATATGCATGACATGAATAAAATGCAAAACAAAAGAAATAACCCCAACCACGGAGGGAAATATCATATCACATGGCTGAAAATGGCAAGAGTTGGAGTTACAAAGATGGAAAGTTACATCCGGGGTGTTACACACGGTGTACCAAGTGGCACCCGGATGGTGGGCTTGGGAAGCCCGCTCACATCGTTTGGGGCCGTGAGCGACACCTCGGACGGATCTCCTTGCGGATGGAACCCGAATAGGCGATAAACCTGGACTAGAGACTTGTGTGGTTAGTCAGGTCGTGGCCGACTCCCTCGCCAGGCTTCCGCTTGAAGGTTGCCGAGATACACGACGTGTACATGGTGGTAAGTGGCGAGAGCGTGTGTGAAGAAGTACACCCCTGCAGCGTTAATATGATCTATTCGAATAGCCATGTCCGCGGTAAAGGACCTCTGGGTTGCCTAAACAATTCATAGACAAGTGAAAGTGGATACTCTAAAATACGCAAGATAAGCGTGAGTGCTATGGATGGCGTTCTCGTAGGGAGACGGGAGCGGATCCACAGTGGTGTATTGATATGGTGAATATGTGGACTCGTGTGCGCCACCTCAAAAGAGTTACTTGCAGTCGTAGTTCAGGATAGCCACCGAGTCAAAGCTGGCTTGCTGCAGTTAAACCCCACCATCCCCTTTGTTGATAATGATGCATATGTAGTTAGTTCTGATGTAAGTCTTGCTGGGTACATTTGTACTCACGTTTGCCTATTTTATGTTTTTGCAGAGAGACTTTAGTCTCACTAGTAGTTCCGCGTGGACTTCGACGTTTAGCTTGTTACCTCAACTATGATCTTGTGCCCTCGGCAGGATCTGGTAGATAGTTAGGCTTCTCAGCCCTTTTCATTTGTAGATGTCTGTACTCAAACATGTTAAGCTTTCGCTTGTGCTTTGACTTGTGTGCTCTGAATGTTGGGTCATGAGACCCATGTTTGTAATATCTCGCTCCTCGGGGCCTATTGAATAAAATACTTGAGTTGTAGAGTCATGTTGTGATGCCATATTGTATTTGCACACATCGAGCATATTGTGTGTATGTTATTGAAATGCTTGGTATGTGTGGGATATGACTATCTAGTTGTTTATCCTTGGTAGCCTTTCTTACCGGGAAATGTCTCCTAGTGCTTCCACTGAGCCATGGTAGCTTGCTACTGCTCCGGAACACTTAGGCTGGCCGGCATGTGTCCTTCTTCGTTCCTGTGTCTGTCCCTTCGGGGAAATGTCACACGGTGTCTACCAGAGTCCCGTTAGCCTGCTATAGCCCGGATTCTCCGAAGTCCTGTTAGCCCAGCTGCTACAGCTTGGATTCACTCGCTGATGACCGACACGTTTGTTGTTAGGTCATGTATGCTTGTCCCTGTAAGTTAGTGCCACTTTGGGTTTACGACTAGCCATGTCAGCCCGGGTTCTTTGTCATATGGATGCCAGCGACACTATCATATACGTGAGCCAAAAGGCGCAAACGGTCCCGGGCCTGGTAAGACGGCACCCGTGGGAATACCGTGCGTGAGGCCGCAAAGTGATTGAGGTGTTACATACTAGATCGGTGTGGCATAAGATCGGGGTCCTGACAGTTTTGGTATCAGAGCCTGACTGCGTGTAGGATTGCCAAGCCAAACTGGTCGGAGTCGAGTCTAGAAATTCTTTAGTTATATAAGGGAATTGATTGTGGGATGGAACATAAGGATCTTTTACTCCTTAAACCTTATGCCCTTCTTATCTGAGTTATCTTATCTTTCCTACGGGGTTAAGAAACTAGGCTATCTCTTCTTTCTATCAGGATCACGTGTTACTAATCTGTAGACATATAAGATTGTTGGATTTAAGCCTTAGTTCAGTTTCTACTATCTCCGTGTATTCATAGTTGATTTCAGAACCTTGATATTATGATGATCGAGTGGTTATGCCACCATTTTGTAGGATGTCTCAATCTTTTCGAGCATTTACAGCCGTTATGTTGTCCGAGTCGTCCCAGGTTTCTAAACAACCTGATGCAATTGCAAAATCCTTTCGCTCTATTTTCGATGTCCTTTCTGGCCAGGTTAACCTCACTAAACGGTGAGTTGAGGTACTCTATTGCCTTGACGTATATGTTGGAGCTATTATTATGACCCTAGATGTCTAGAGTATCACCTAGTAACTTAGCCATGCTTTGTGTTCCCAGTGTGATGATTCTGGCCTTCACTCTCGAAAGCATCCCGTGATGCCACTTAGTATGTAGGTATTCTACTTCTGGGTTTTTGAACCCGAGATTCACCCTACTTACCTCATGTTGATAGTGTTTGCTAGCTCCTTTAGGTTATTATTAACCTTGGTATTATTCCTCGAGGTTCGTGGTATTTCCTTCTTCCAAATACTATGAACCGCTTATGGCAGAAGTTCCTTGAACCAAAAGATCACAACAAAGGCGCTCTCGATGAGTTCTCGATTCTATGTTGTGACCCTGCCAGTCCTACCTCTCTGCATGAATTGTCCGGAAGAAATATGTTGAACTCGTTCGACATTCTAATCCATGCATCCACAACTCAGAAAATCATATGTTCTTTTGAGTTGTCCCTCTTTAATTGTATTCCGACCCTCGTCTATCAATTGATAGTCAGGAGTGGTTGTGCATTCATGTTCATCGATGCATTTTACTCCTGTGGTCCGTCAAGCCATTCTATTCAGAATGACTAGGAGAAACAAACTCCAGTACCTCATCCATATCCAGGATCAGGTCAAAGAAGTTTTACTCCGCAAATCAAAATGCCAATCCAGCTTTTGATTATGTTCTACCTTGGAGTATTACCATCTTTACATCAAGAATGTCATGGGAATCGCACACCCTCCTATGAACTCTTGATACAGTGATACTACTCACCCTCATTAGTCATTTCTCGGCTCCCGTGTTGTTGCAACCGGAATGCCGACATATGAACTATAATGTGTGAAATCAATACTCCTAGCAACCCCGGTGCCTGGTAGTTAAAGGGAAATAACCTCATTCTTAGTGTGTTAGCTATTGAGTTATCATTCTAAGACTGATCGTGCTACCTAGCCCTTATTTTCGGTACACCTTTCAATCAATGAGTTAGGGCTATGCCAATCCCTTGCTTATTTGATCATCTCATCTTGCCCTGAAAAGCAAGATTGTTCTCGAGGTTAATAGCATATCGGTGGTTCGTGATTTTCCGTATATTTTCTCGGAAGTATCACCAGGTCGTCACCTGGCTGCTATGTTGAGTTTGTGATCAAGTTGGTTCCTTGTAACCACCCCTTCTCCAAGAATCTGTGCTGGGTACCCCTGAGCTAGTTGGTTAAGGTGAACAACAACTTGGAGAGTTGGAAGATAGAAGCTTGTCCGGTTTAGTTCATTTTAAGGGATATCTTGTATGTGTGTTGAAGAAAGATGATATCTTCATCGATTGATCCTCGTGACCAGTTGTTGGACCTATTGTCTTGCCAAAACTTTGATTTGAGTGTAGGCTATCCTCAAATCAAATCAGAACCAACGATATTTGTAATGTTGTCTTACTCGTGGCTGATCCCTTGAGCAACCATTACATCCCTTGGGTCTGACCAATGTTATGTCCTTGTTCACATAATTATGGGATTCCATTTATATGGTCATCCCGATGACTTGTTGTTGAGCCCATCAGCAGCATTTTATCTTCTCCATGATCATGTTGAACATCCATCTAGTGTTGGAAACTTTTGTAAACATTACCTTCGTGTTCCATTCATGAGGTATATGTTCGGATGAAAGAAGTGACTTTCACTAATTCACGTGCACTTGGTGTAAGCTGCCGCCGTGGATCCGAGAAAGATTATTTTTGCTTCCTTTGAAATCATCCCAAGTTAGTCATGCATGTGTGAAGTATACATTGGATTGTGAGATTAGCTACCTCCATTCTATATGTGTCCCTAGCACGCCAAGCCACTGATTGACTTGTTCAAGGAAAAGGAGTTGATGTGCTAATCCTAGGTCATGCACAAGACTTCGTTACCCTAGATGATGGTTCCCAACCTGAACTCGGTAGTGTTTTACTATAAGACTACTACGTGGTCGTGCTTGTCTGGGACAGCGTGTTCACATGTTGTAGCAGAACTAGCTCATGTTTTGGAGCTTACTACCGCAGGCCATTTCCCGAGAATCTCGCAACGCCGTCTCGTCAATTTGTGTTGCAAATTTTCATTTTTCTCCTAGACTTGACGAGTCTGGAATATTCTAACACCAACCAGATCTGAATCTCAGGCAGATGTGATGGTTGGAACGTTTCCCAAGAGCTATAGTGTTGGTCTCTTTGTAACCCGGTAAAGTGGATGTCGTGGCCAACACACCCAGCCGGAAGACCTAATATTTTAGTATCTTGATTGAGGAAGTTGGCCACCTCCCCATAAGGATTTCGTAGGATTTACTCCCTAGTTGTCCCTTATGGATTTCTGTGTTTCTGAAGTCCGACCTTTTACTTGATGTTCTAGATATCAAACCATATGAATGGGATACACTAGCACATCAAGGAGAACATTAGAAGCGGAATGCTAAATGTCTCTTGGTCGATCATCCAGATTTTGTTCCCTTGGCCCCGCTAAGGTGAAACCTCAGAAGGTTATCTTCCTTTGTATCTGCATCGTCCATTGTTGTTCATCATGGTAGTACGTTGTGTTGCTAGTATCCTTGACACGGATATTGGTAAAACCTTGATGAATATGGGAATGCTCAAGTTCTTGAGAGCACGCATAGGCGTTAGGTGTTATCATCGGCACTAATTGGGATTGCTCCCAGTTTTCCTTGGTTATGCTATAACCATTCCAACAGTGGATTCACTCTCTACTGTTGAGCTTCTCCCTAGTTACTAGAATCATTCCCATCATTTGCATTTTGTTCCCATCTTGCACCACCATTGTGCCATCCCACCATGGGTTCCATCATTCGTCATGATAATCAAAAATCATCTGTTGCGTTGTCTTCAACAAGGTAGTCCACATCATCCATTCTGGCCCGAGAATGTCATTCTTTCGGACTCTTTCAAATGATCGATTGTGATTTACCCTAGGCCGATATAAAGAGTTTCAATGACCTCTGAATCAAAGGTAATTATTTTTGCCACCTAAGGGGATATATCTACGAGTCACCATCCCTAAGGTGTCTCGTCGTGGTATCATGGCAACTCAATTTCTCGCTACGTTGACAACCATTCACCACCCTCTTAGGTGTGGAATTGTTGTCTACCTAGTGAACCTTCATTATCTGTTTCACCCCATCCCTTCAGATGTATGCTTTGTGTCTCAGCTCGAGAGATATTGCTATGTCTCACTCCATGAGTTGATTTTGAGTTGCTCGATCTTCAAGAAGATTGAATCCTGTAGAGTTTATTTCTGTCATCGTGTTGGATGAAGATCTCGAAAGCAAAGACGTCAAGATCAATCGAAGCAATGAATCAACATCTCTGAGAAGGACCGTTGGATCATGAAGATCGTGTTAGCTTAGTGTCCCCTTTGTCTTCTTACATCGCGCCCTGAATCTCGGGACGAGATTCTTGTTTAGTGGGGGTGAGTTGTCACATCCCTAGTTCTGGTCTGCTCTGGGTTAGCTAGTCTTGTGTTGCATCATGTTTAAATTTCTCTTAAACCTGAAATGGGGAGCAACAAACCCCAGCACCCCCTTAAACCAATTAGGGTTTACTAAAATCATTTTCAATGAACCCAAAATGCCCTTCTAAAATGTTCATCATGTTTGCATTGGTCTAGAACCTCTCCCAAAAATGGTGCACATTTTTCTAGGCCATTCTGGATTTTTGAATTAAATCATATGGTATTTGCATTTGGGCATTTAAATGTTATAAAATAGTTTAAATACTCAAATAATCATAAACTAAAATGTTTGCTGTTGGTTATATCCCAAACAGTAGCATTGAGCAGTTTCATGATTTTTGGATCTGTTTAAGTATTTCTAATAAAGCCAACAAGTTACAGAATAATAGAAAAGAGAAATATTAGAGAGAGAGAGAGAGAGAGAGAGAACTGACCTGGCCTTACCTGCGGCCCAGTAGGCAGCCCACCTGGCCAGCCCTCTCTGGCAACCCAGCCCACCACCGCAGCTATTGTCGTCTTCCTCCTCTGCCAGGAGGAGAAGCAGCTGCGTGCGGCACGCACAGCCACCCGTGGCCACCTCCTGCCTCCCTGTTGGCCTCCCTGGCGCCCTGGAGTCGTCCCCGAGCGCCACGCAGCCCCCTGAACCCCCCCTCTTGCTCTGGACCCCCTCCTCCTCCTCTGCTCACTCTCTCCCGCGATCGACCACGAGCACCCGAGAGCGCCGACGAGCACCACCGCGGCCATCGTCCACCCCTCGCCCCGTCGATGCTTCCAGAAGAACCGCCACGCCTTCCTCTTTGTCTCCACCAACCCACGTGACGCCGGGCGCACCGCAGCGTCGTCTCCGCCGCCTTCATCACCGCTTCTGTCCGGCGATCGCCGCGGTCGATTCGTCGTCGACAACGCATCCCCGACCTTTCTCTCGCGCCATCGACCCCGCTGTGAGCTGATGCTTCATCTCCCCCTTCTACCCTGCTCGCGCACGCCCTCTAGCCATCGAGCCACCATGGCCGAAGCTCCCTGCCATCGCGTTTGCCGCCGCCGGCGCTAGAGCTTGCGACGGTCATGTTCGAGCTTAGGGACGAGATCCTCACATCACCAGGAGTCCATAGAGCCCCTCCGCAATCTTCCCCGTGCACCACAGCGACTAAACCACCGGGGCCGAACTCCGGTCGCCGCCTAGCTCCTCGTCTCCACCTACTCCGGCCACCCTAGCCGCTGTCGCTCATGTGGTTGGATGTGGCGCACCTTCAGCTACCCGTAGATGCAAGCCACGTGCAAAACCGAGCCCCGTAGCGGTTTTCCGGCGAGCTTCCGCCGCGGCTTGAGGTATCCGCCGGCCAAACTTCGGCGTGCCGACGTGGCCGCATGATAGTGCTAAACACTGCCAGCTAACCACCCCACAGCCAGTGACAGTGGGCCCCGCAGCTAGTCAAAGCACGAGTCAACGCGGGATTAGCCCCTCTGTCACTGACCAGTGGGCCCGACAAGTCAGTTTGACCTGGGCTGACCCGTTGACTCGCTGACGTCAGCCTGGCGTAGTGCTGACGCAGTAAGTGATTTTCTGGATTTTAAATAAACCAGGAAATTCCAGAAAATAGCTAAAACTTCTAAAAATCGTAGAAATTATTCTGTAACTCCAAATGCAAAGATTTATATATGAAAAATGATCAGAAAAATCCAATCTATCCATCTGTACCATTTTCATGCATGTTAGAACAATTTATGACTACTGTTTAGGACAATTCATTTAAATGGCATTTGAATAATCACATATGGAGTTTGAATTTAAATCATGTATTCAAACCAACTTCATTTAAATCGCTGTTAGTTGCATTAGCTCAAATCACAGCATATTGCCATGTCATGATCATGCATCATATTGTTGCATTGCATTGATTGTGTTTCCTCTCTGTTGCCGGTAATTGCCCTCCGTCAGTAGACGTGGTACTGACGATGAGATCGATGACACCGATGAAGAACTATACTATCTTCAGAAGTGCCAGGCAAGCAAAACCCCCTTGTTCATTCCGATACAATTCCACTCTCTCGCTCCTACTCTCTTTTACTGCAGTAGGACAACAACGATTCAACTGTTACATGTTGCGGTAGTTGAACCCATTTCCTCTGCATGACCTGTCATTGCCACAGTAAATAGATGAAACCCACTAGCATGAGTAGGAATTGTTTGAGCCCTGATGTGCCTACTCATTCATGCTTGTTTGTCATGCCTGCTACTGCTTAGAGTTGAGTCAGGTCTGATTCATCGGGGATGAATTGGACATGGTGAACATGTCTACTGTTGAGAGCTAAGTGTGTGAACATGATTTGGTAAAGGTAGCAGTGAGAGGCCATGTAGGAGTACATGGTGGGTTGTCTCATTACAGCCGTCCTCAGGAACTGAGTTCTGTGTTTGTGATCCATGAACAGCTACTACCACACATTGGGATCCTTAATTGACTCTCTCGACTTATTAATCGCCTTGATCTCTGTCCAGGAGTTGCAACTAGTTTCTGGTGTTTGTAGGTAGTGCTAGTAGTCTACCAAGTGGCACCCGGTACAGGTGGGCTTGGGACAGACTAGGTGCAGTGGCACGGTGTACCAAGTGGCACCCGGATGGTGGGCTTGGGAACCCTGCTCACATCGTTTGGGGCCGTGAGCGACACCCCGGCCGGATCTCCTTGCGGATGGAACCCGAATAGGTGATAAACCTGGACTAGAGACTTGTGTGGTTAGTCAGGTCATGGCCGACTCCCTCGCCAGGCTTTCGGTTGAAGGTTGCCAAGATACACGACGTGTACATGGTGGTAAGTGGCGAGAGCATGTGTGAAGAAGTACACCCCTGCAGCGTTAATATGACCTATTCGAATAGCCGTGTCCGCGGTAAAGGACCTCTGGGTTGCCTAAACAATTCATGGACAAGTGAAAGTGGATACTCTAAAATACGCAAGATAAGCGTGAGTGCTATGGATGGCGTTCTCGTAGGGAGACGGGAGCGGATCCACAGTGGTGTATTGATATGGTGAATATGTGGACTCGTGTGCGCCACCTCAAAAGAGTTACTTGCAGTCGTAGTTCAGGATAGCCACCGAGTCAAAGCTGGCTTGCTGCAGTTAAACCCCACCATCCCTTTGTTGATACTGATGCATATGTAGTTAGTTCTGATGTAAGTCTTGCTGGGTACATTTGTACTCACGTTGCTTAATTTATGTTTTTGCAGAGAGACTTCAGTCTCGCTAGTAGTTCCGCGTGGACTTCGACGTTTAGCTTGTTACCTCAGCTACGATCTTGTGTCCTTGACAGGATCTGGTAGATAGTCAGGATTCTCAGCCTTTTTCATTTGTAGATGTCTGTACTCAGACATGTTAAGCTTTCGCTTGTGCTTTGACTTGTGTGCTTTGAATGTTGGGTCATGAGACCCATGTTTGTAGTATCTCGCTCCTCGGAGCCTATTGAAATGCTTGGTATGTGTGGGATCTGACTATCTAGTTGTTTATCCTTGGTAGCCTCTCTTACCAGGAAATGTCTCCTAGTGCTTCCACTGAGCCATGGTAGCTTGCTACTGCTCCGGAACACTTAGGCTGGCCGGCATGTGTCCTTCTTCGTTCCTGTGTCTGTCCCTTCGGGGAAATGTCACGCGGTGTCTACCGGAGTCCCGTTAGCCTGCTATAGCCCGGATTCTCCGAAGTCCTGTTAGCCCAGCTGCTACAGCTCGGATTCACTCGCTGATGACCGACACGTTTGTTGTTAGGTCATGTATGCTTGTCCCTGTAAGTTAGTGCCACTTTGGGTTTACGACTAGCCATGTCAGCCCAGGTTCTTTGTCATATGGATGCCAGCGACACTATCATATACGTGAGCCAAAAGGCGCAAACGGTCCCGGGCCTGGTAAGACGGCACCCGTGGGAATACCGTGCGTGAGGCCGCAAAGTGATATGAGGTGTTACATGCTAGATCGGTGTGGCATAGGATCGGGGTCCTGACAGAAATCCTTTTTCGGTAAAATGATTGTTTTGCTCACTAGGCTCCTCCCTAACAACGATCCCCTCTTCTAGTGTGCACCACCATGTCTTGAACAGTCACTTCCCCCGTCGGATGTATGTTTTCTGCCCGATTCCTCTAGGTTCGGAGAGAGGGAAACTCTTGCCACCATGTCCTTGTTCTCCTAAACTCCAACAACTCATCGACAACACTACCCCATTGACAATTTTGTGTGCAATTATTCCTTGGTTGCTAATTCACATGCTTGTTTTGCTCCAATTGGTACACGGGTTCATAGCTAAATTTGCCCATTTTCCGCCCGTAAACGCCGTTGATATGAATAGTGACCACTTCTGATCTAGATCGAGAAACATATATATGACACTAGTAGTTAAGTAAACAATATGTGATAATTCAATACATGACAAGATACAAAATATATAACAAATGAGATCACATCTAGTAGTAACATAAATTGCATATACTTGAATCACCTCGATAGGCTTTACACAATGCATTAGAAACTCGATTACAATGATGAGACAAAGGCCGTTTAAACATCGACGAGAGACGTACCCCAAACTTGGCAGACAAGGTTGAAGATAGAGTAGGAACACAAAACCTCATGGAATCTCGACAACTAGACCCGCCATAAGGCACCTCCATTGGCTTCACATCGACGTTGGAAAAGACGTCTACCTACACCGCCATGCTGCCGCTCTCTAGGAAAAAAAAGACGAAAAATAGAAGAAACAAACAAACACCGAGAGAGAAAATAAGGTCCACGCCACCTGAGGTGATCGAAGACGAGGGGATGCGTCGACTCACCGGAGACGTCTTTGCTAGATCGCATGGTGACCAAATTTCCGTTACGTACCCTAAACTCTTTCAAATTAGCAACAAACACACATGATCCACCACTCTTTTTTTGAGAATCCCATGATCCACCACTCAAAAGCCTAATGATTTTTTTTCGAAAGCCCTAATGATAACTCTTTATCTTAGACGAGATCATTAGCCATTCTAACCACTCGACCGGGAGGCCCCACCCGCAGCTTAACAAACCAGCTCCGCCGCTGTCCCCGTTCCCTTTTCCCCTCCGATCGCAGCAGCTTCCGCGAAGACGGAGCCGCCCCCATTAAAATACCGAACTCGCTACCCCCCCGCATCTCTCACTCCCCCGCTCCTCCTCCTCGGCCTCCGCCGCCCCCGCCTCCGCCTCCCCGAATCCCAATCCTAGCGGCCGGCGAGCGCGGCGATGGGCGCCGTCGCCTCCACGGTGGCGGCGCGCTTCGCCTTCTTCCCGCCCTCCCCGCCGTCGTACGGCGTCGAGCCCCCGCCCTCGCCGGCCGCCGCCGCCGCTGACGGCGCGGTGGTGGAGCTCAGCGGGGTGCCCCGGCGGGGCGGCGTGGAGGCGCGGCGGCTGCCGACGAAGCGCGGCACGGAGGTGGTGGCCATGTACGTGCGCCAGCCCGGGGCGCGCCTCACGCTGCTCTACTCCCACGGCAACGCGGCCGACCTGGGCCAGATGTACGAGCTCTTCGTCGAGCTCAGCTCACACCTCAACGTCAACCTCATGGGGTACGTACGTCTCCCATCTGTTAGTAACATTTCGTTATGAATTATGGTCCTGCTAGCGTTAGGTTGCTTGATTACGGTGGAAGGAGTTGGATTTAGTAGAACTCGTCTGCTTGGGTTTTGCTTGTTGGGGGTATGCATACGAACGTTTGGGCCCTGTTATTCCGCAAAAAACTTGATGGAAGTTTAATCTTCAAGGTCATGCTTGCAGTTGGTTGTGCATCCACGGCTTCATGGAAAGTAGTATTAGTCGTTAGATACCTTTGTGATTTGATTGAGGTTGTCGAACCCGTGGGAATGTCTGTGAGGCCGCTGTTATCGGCTGGGTGGTCCGAAGACTAGGCCATTCTGGTCAATAATTGGTTGATTTGATTGAAGTCGATCATTATTTTTCTAATAAATGTTAGAGGATTTAGGACTGATTGGAAAGTTTGGTTGCTAGTGTGCTGTGCTATTCAGTGGTGGGAACGTCTACTTTATGTCATTGTCACTGCTAGAGTCGTTTGAAAATTTCTCGTATCTGTGCACGTAAAATGAAACATTTGGATTCTAGTGTTGAATTGTGAATCTTCTGATTGTACCTTAAATAATTCAGTTGGTAAGGACTGAAGATCCATTGTGTCGGATGTAGTTTGGTTGCCATTTTTGGTCAAAATCTGAATGCCTCATTGGCACATTCATACGTTTTTTTACCAATATTAAGATTCTTGCCGTGTGGAAAAAGAAAAAGAAAAAAAAGATAAAAGGTTTGCATCATTGTTGTTTGCTCCGTTTGGATATTTGTTTTTCCTAGTATAGGGATATTGTACTGTTAATGATGAAAATGGGGGTTTTACTTTTTTTTTTCACTTCACTTCTAATTAGATTCTTGTATAATCATTGTAGTAATCGTTTCTGTTGTACCTGCAAAATTGGTTAGGTTTGACTTGAAGTTTTAGCTACAGATTTGTT
>NC_057813.1:534465369-534476979 GCF_018294505.1 Triticum aestivum | reverse complement strand
TGTTGGTAGCTTCTGTTCCATCTACTCGTTTGAGTGGGTCAGGCTTTTGATGAGGGAATTGGGCACTCTTGATCAGTTACTATGTTTATAATTGATAGACTGGCAGATGTGTTTACTGGTTAGATTAATTGAGTTGTCCAGTGGATATTAGGCATACGCTTGAGTTGTCCAGTGGATATTGGGCATACCTAGTTTCAAATCTTGTGGTGTGGAGCAATAAGCAATTGTTCTATCGTGTCTCCAGCTTATCTTGTTTGAGTAGTCATTTTTTTTTCAGTTGAGTAGTGAACACCATTTGTATCTGTCTTGTAGCTCCAATGCCAGCTTGTCCTTTCTATCATCTGATTGCATAGTTGACTTTCCAAAGGGTCTATCTCTAGTTTTCTTGACCTTATAATATAGAGTAGACCAGTTGTTGCTTTGACGCGTGGCAGCTACAATATGTTATGCAAATTTTGAGGAGATTTCTTATAGATTACTTGCTTTAAGCTCTGTGTTTGTGTTTATGATATGTATGTGCTTCCATTTGTTACTGTTGATAGTTGATACTCCCTCCATCAACAAATATAAGAGCGTTTAGATCACTACTTTAGTGATCTAAAAGCTCTTATATTTCTTTACAGAGGGAGTACTTACCAGTCATGATCCTACTGGCAGTGTCATATATATTTCACTGATCCTAATACCCATTTTGGTTTCACACAGTAACTAATGAAGTATCTTCTTTCCCCCTTTTACAGTTACGATTATTCTGGATACGGGCAATCATCTGGGAAGGTATAGACTCAATCTTTTTCTAGGAAAGTACTTTTCCTCTCCTCTCCTCTTCCCCTTTGCTTTCTGTTTTAAGAGGTTCAGCTACCATCGGTTTGCATAGCTGACTTGATTTATTTCTATTTGATTCTGCAGCCAAGTGAGCAGAACACTTATGCAGACATAGAGGCCGCTTATAGGTGTCTCATAGAAACTTATGGGGCCTCTGAGGAAAACATCATTCTGTATGGTCAATCAGTTGGCAGTGGCCCTACTTTAGATTTGGCATCTCGTTTGCCTCATTTGAGAGCAGTGGTTCTACATAGCCCAATTTCATCTGGCTTGAGAGTAATGTATCCTGTGAAACATACATACTGGTTTGACATATATAAGGTGATTATTTTACTTTGTTTCT
The DNA here is from genome assembly GCF_018294505.1 of Triticum aestivum. NCBI lineage: Eukaryota > Viridiplantae > Streptophyta > Magnoliopsida > Poales > Poaceae > Triticum > Triticum aestivum. The sequence continues at coordinate 534,475,811 of NC_057813.1, read as the reverse complement.
TTCAGTTTCATATTTTCCTTGATCTGATCCCTATATTTTTGTTTGCAGAACATTGACAAAGTTGCATTGGTCAAATGCCCCGTGTTAGTAATCCATGTGAGTATTCTAATGACAGCAAGATTCCCTAAAGGTCTTAAAACTCCTTATGACATGAAATCTTTTGTATTTTAATTTTCGTGGTGTTCTTTCCTCTATGAAAAGGAAATTAATAGTTGGCCCCGTTCCAGTTTGGTGGCGTGGGGATGGATTGGAGCCCTTTTTAGATTTGATTATCTCTATATTGTTTTCCCCATTCTCTTTAAATATGTTTCAAGTTGGATGCTTCTAGCACAGTTTTAAAAACTGAACCGATGACCCTAGCAGCTAGGCTGTTGGTTCACTGGTTCATCGGTCAACCTGCTGGTTTGCCAGTCCAACAGCCAGTTCACCTGTTCACTTACCGGTCTTATAAGTTCTAAGAATATTCATTTGGTATCATATAATGTAATTAGTAAACCGATCACATGTAAAGCGATAGATTAAGTTCAACATTGCTGTACTGTTGTAATGCCTATGTGACTGTCCTTTCCTTTTGAAGAGTACAACTCTTTCCTTGGCGGAAATTTAACAATTTCTGATTATGGTGGTTTGGGACGAGATGACTGTTCCATAGCGACATCAATATTCCTTCACCTATTTATGGCATTAAAACTATTTCATCTGCAGGGTACGGCTGATGATGTTGTTGACTGCTCTCATGGGAGAGCACTGTGGGAACTGTCCAAAGTGAAGTATGAGCCTTTGTGGGTCAAAGGTGGGAACCATTGTAATTTGGAACTCTATCCCGAATACATTAAGCACCTAAAGAAGTTCGTTACAGCCATAGAGAAGTCCCCACCACTGAAAGATGAATCTCCAGAAAGTTCAGGCCCTTCAGATCTTGAAACAGGATTTGAAAGTATGGAGAGTTCAAGAAAAAGCACAGATGTGAGGGACAAATCAAGGTCAAGCACTGATCACAGGCGGAGTACAGATCGACGGGAGAAACCAAGGAGCAGCATAGATAGGAAGGATAAAGGCAGAAAGAGTGTAGATCATCCTGACAAACCACGGGCTAGTGTGGATCAATCTGATAAGCCACGGAAAAGCATTGACCGGTCTGTATATTCTTACATGCACTCTGTTTGTTTTACTGTTTAATGTGGATTCCTGTTACAGGACATATCCTTGTCTTGCCTTCTTGACTCTTGCAATGCATTGTGTGACAGCTTTGGAGGGATGATGAGGTCGGTTAAATTGTGCAATATTGACTGCTTCAAAGTAACTTCCACTTCCGGGAGCTGAAAATAGTGGAAGGTTAGTTTTGTTAGTATCTGTATTTATTTCATCTGTATAATCTATTCAATTGGGTGTTTTTAGTTTTGCTGTGGAAGGTGTATTGATTTGGGTGAGGGTTATGCACACTGAATTGTTTCGTGAGAAGAAATGACCATTCATTCCCGACCCCCTGAGTTTTCAAAGCCATTCATTTGGCACATCAAGAATGCTACTCCCACACGGAGTATGAAGCAACACCATTGTTACACTGTACATAAGTTGTATCATTTCACTGTCATGGTTTTTCTTTTTCATAGAAACATTTCATAGATAACTAAAGTGGGAATTTGTGTCTTCCCTCTGGAAAGAAGTTCTCTTCAAATATGGATTTCTGTCACTTCATTGCTTTTTCATAGAGCTTGATCTTGAAATGGATCATTGGATCATTCAGTGTAATCATCATCTTTGTTCAGTTCAATGCTCATGTTCTAGCTATCCAGCTTCTCTATTAACAAAATATATACTCCCTCTGTCGCAGTACATTTCAAGAGTTTTAGATAGTAGGTAGTGAATAGAAACTCAGAAGCCCGTTGGACATGATGTCTTCTGCCATTTCTACAATTCGTGTTAAATTCTTTGGTGACTTGTATGTACTGCCCATTGTTTCAACTATCGATGACAAAATCAATTTGGGCATTTAACCACTGCATAAAGAACAGATTTTTTCCCCAACATAAACAGACAACAACTTTTGGGTCTGCTCTGTTATGTTTGTCTACCTGAGACCTTTTGTCAATGACAAGCAAACATCCAAACATATTTTCATTAATCAAGATGCGGCCATGGCATGGGCAGCAACTTGCATATTCTGAAATACAAGCCATCGTCTTTTTTTGTGACACATTTATCTTAATGCACATGTATAAGAAGCATCATGAGAAGTTTGTACCCGATTTTAAAGATGTGTGTCCGAAGAATTTTACTTCAACAAGAAGTGGCTTGACTTGTTGTGCGAGTACAATCTTGAGGACAACAAATGGATGGTAAACCTATAAGTTTTGTGAAAACATGGGATGCTACCTATCGTGATTCTTTTACATAACTGATATGACCTCAACTCAGAAGGACCAAAGGAATGCATAATGTCGTCAAGAAAAGATTTTCTGGGAAACTTAGTCTTTCAAAACTCCCTGTAGAATGTGAGGGTTTTCGCTAATCTTTGTGAAATTAAGTTTGATGAAGATTTTAATTCACATGAAAATATACCCTGAATTAATCTTTGCTGAAGAATGTAGCTGAATCATATACAAAGAGTATGCATTTAGAATTTGAGGAAAAATTTAAAAGACAATTTCATTGTCTTGTAAACTGTTACAAACCAATGCCAATCTTGACATATATAGTTATGCATATGTGCAATGATCATGGAGCAGTTGTTGTATTCAGTGCAGATATGACCATTACAAGTTCTTGCACGAAGTACAAATTCATAGTTATGCATACACATTTTATACTAAAATGTAGCTTAATACAAAATGATAAAATATGCATCCAAATCTAGGTATATTGTGCAAGCGTGCCTTTAAAGTTTTCAATATCAATAATATTTCATTTTGCCATCACAAAATATAATGAAGAGAAGGACAACATGTGCAAAAATAAAATTTTATATTGAGAAACAAGTAGGAAGGTAAGTTTGAAAACACATGTTGCATGTATCTCATGAAGGGTGGCATCCATTCATTGAAGTGTTCGTTGTCGAAAGAACTTCTTGATGATTTCGAAAAAGGCCATTGATAAATTGTACATCGGATAATTCTCTATGTAAGATGCAAGAAAAAAACCCATGAGGTTCTGCTAGTTTTGACTGAATGGCAAAACTACATCGTTTCGAGTCGGGCAAATGGCAAACTATATCGTTTTGAGTCGGGCAAATGGCAAACTATCCATATACATGGAGGATATGCTAATCCCCTAATGTCAACCTTGGAAAATGATGTGTATGGCAACCTTTGACCATGATTGTTTACCATTGGCGCCTTTTATTGCCTGAGGGACTCTAAACCAAATTTTCTTGCATCTTTGCTTAGATGATTATGTGCTTCCAAGTCCAACTTCAATGAATTTCTCCAAATCATCCATAAGTTCTTTTGATAGTGATCACTTCATTGTAGTGGATGCCACCTTTCATGAGATACGTGTAACATGTGGTTTCAATTCTTTCTTATCAGTTAATTGTTTCTTAGTATAAAGTTCTCTTTTGGCATATTTTGTCCTTCTGTTTAGTGTATATTGCGATGGCAAAATGAAAACATCATTTGTATTGAAGACTTTGAAGACATGCTCGCACAATATACTTATAACATATGGATGCCATTTTGCTTAAAAAAACATATGGATGCTATATATATTTTATGCAACCATATTTGCAATTTAAAACATGTATACATACATATGAATTCGTATTTTGTGCAAAACATGTAATGGTCATATTTGCGGTGCTGAGTGCAACTATTGCTCCATGATCGTTTATGCATAACCATATATGTCAATATTTAGCACTCAATTTGTATCAATTTACAATACAATGACAAATTTCTTTTAAATTGTTTCTCAAACTCTTGAAGGGGAGCCTTGGCGCAGTGGTAAAGCTGCTGCCTTGTGACCATGAGGTCACGGGTTCAAGTCCTGGAAACAGCCTCTTACAGAAATGTAGGGAAAGGCTGCGTACAATAGACCCAAAGTGGCCGGACCCTTCCCCAGACCCTGCGCAAGCGGGAGCTACATGCACTGGGGCTGCCCCTTTTTTTTTTGTTTCTCAAACTCTTGAATACATCCTACATGTATATGATTCAGCTGTGGTCTTCAACAAAGGGGAATTTGGAATGTAATAAATCTGTTTCTTCCCATGTGAATTAAAATCTTTACCAACTCATTTTCACAAGGACCAATAGAAATCTTCTCACGTTCTACAAGGAGCTATGAAAGACCGATTTTCATACGAGATATTTTCTTCAAGAGAGTATTCATACCTTCGCTCCTTTTAGTCGAGGTCATATCCACCGTAAAAGAGACACAGTAGACAGCATCCACCTTTTCCCCAAGCCATATAAATTTTCCATCCATTTGTTGTCTCTAAGTTCAAGCAGCTTCTTTTTGACATGAAACTAGCATATGTCTTTCTACATACATCTTTTAAAATCAGGTGTTAACTTCTCAGGATGCTTATGAATTATATGCTCGAAAAATTTAGCAGCACTAACACACATAATGTGCCACAAACAAAGACGATGGCTTGTATTTCAGAATACATAAGCAATTATTGATGCGTCTTGATTAGTAAAATTGTGCTTGAACGCTTGCTTGATATTGCCGTTATAAAGGTCTCAAAGTGCCAAATAAATGATTGTCTCATTAAATAATAGAGCATACCCATAAGTTTTGTCTACTTGTGATGGTTGGTTCCAAGGAGTGGAGCAAAGGCCATTTCACTCGTACTAGTCTGAAATGTGGTGTCAAATGATATAAAATCACCAAAGCATGCATGATCCATGATAGACTGAACATATGCCCAAAAGAAATTAGCTATTTGACCACCTACATCATCTATCTGAATGGCATAAAAATATATAGAAAACCTCTATGTTTATTACTCAAGCATTCTAACTGTTTGCGCACCACTGGATTCTAAATACTTACTGCGTTTGCGACCAATATCATTATTGCAATCCATCCTTGAGAATGACACTTTCTCGACTCCTCTGTGAAACTCCTTCATGAATACATCTGGCAACATCCCGACTTCTCTAACACATCTTCGGGACCTCAGCTTATGCAACTTATTTGGACTAACAAGACAATGATTGTGAGTTGTGACCGATACAACCTTTTGCACTGTCCGAATCCCCTCTTTGCTGACACTCAACTGATCACAGGCATCACAACCCGTCATTGTAGTGTCCTTTGATGACCCGGTTCTCAATTTCCTCGGTTATTGCAATTTATCTAATCGGTGCTTTGTCTGACTGTTTCTTATACCGAACCTAACCTTAATGGCATAGGTGTTGCGCATCTCATAAGCTTTGTCCTTTGATTTGAAGGACATTAATTCCAACTTCAGGAACGATTCGAATTTCCCAACTTTAACCACGTGTTGTACAACACAATGAGTTGAGAAATACAAAGTAAATGACTCCCTCTATGCCAAAATATAAGACGCTTTTGGTCTATATTTAGTGCAAAAAAGTCTTATATTTTGATACGGAGGGAGTATGTTTTTATAACATATACACCCTCCGTCCCAAAATAAGTGACTCAATTTTGTACTAGTTGTTAATATTTTGTTAGTTAACTTGATGGTCAAAGTGAGTGTCAAGAAATGTGTCCGAGCCTTGTAAGAGAAGGTAGTAATCCTACTTAACATTGGAAATAAAGACTCCCACAGAAATGCTACGTGATCATGTGTACCTTTGTTCTCACACATGCGTCTAGGCAAAGCACCCCTGCAATGGACGTGGCCTAAATGAAGAAAACCTACACCTAACCTATTAGATTGGCTTGCCACAAGTTAACGCTGGCAGTATATCCAGATCCACCACAAAGCAGCCCACAACAACAGTTGAGACGATGGAAAAGTTAATCCACGGAAGTTGTGAAAAGGTAAGGGTACTCGCTGGTACTACATGAGCTCTCGGTTCGAGCTGCTTTGCTGCCCCTGCAAGGAAGAAAATGTGTCGCTGCTGCCTCCGTCCAGAACCGGGGACGCGCCGAGAAGCGAGAAGCGACGGGTCCGCCCGCTCGGCTCGGAGGTCGCGCCCTCGTGCTCCGGCCACTCCCGGTGCGCGCGAATGATGCCGTCGCCGGAGCCCGACGCGGCTTTGCACGTGTTAGCAGCTCACACGGTAAACGCAAGAGCTGCCTTTTTGCTGCTGCCGTGTGCGTTCTGAGGTCGCCTGACTGCTGCTTCTCCACAAAAGCTTCCAGCAGAATGGACTGTAGACCTGTCTCGCCTGAGCGATTATACATATTTTTGGTAGTAGGTCAGCGAAAAGGCAAACGGAAAGAACTTCAGTTCCATGAACATCTCGGCCAAGTGTGAATCGCGATGACGTACACGAGCACAGCTGGTACAGCTTGAAGTCCCAGGAGACCGAGTTGACTGTCTCCAAGAATGCATTCCGGGCCTAGTGCCTGTTCCCCAAAGCACCAGTACCAAAGCTCTCATTCGGCATCTTGCTCGTGCTTTAAGAGCCACCGGCAATGGCCAGCAGCTGAAAAGAGGAACCGTCAAGTCAGTCGACGCTCAAAAGCCGAATCATGGTACCGGCCAAACCCAACCAACTGCAACAGTTGACGCTCGAAAGTCGAATCATGTGCTTTTTCCACCTCTGAAAACTGACCAAATTCAGTCGACTGCGACTGGTTTTGCCGACGACGAGCGTTCACTCCTAAGCTCCTGAGATTCAATGGCACCGACAGCGGCGGTGCGTGTGATCTTGCGTGCGCGGCCGTCTGGTTCACAATCGCCACCGGCTGTTTGCGGTCATCGTCTGGGAGTCTGATGTATAAATATGGTTTGAAGGTACGTGTTGAGAACCAGAACCATTACTTTAGAGCAAATGGAGGTGAGGTCGAAGCCCTAGGTTCTGGCCTTGGTCACCGAAATCCTTTCTAGTTGGCCACTACACTTTGCTTGTTGCATGCATCCATGCGGGCAGAATGCCCGATGCGCCCAAAATCTTCAGCCGCAAGCAACGGCAGATCCTTGGAGCAGTTTTAATTCACAGTTCACAAGAGATCATTGGAAACTACTGCTTGCCAAACGACAAGGGACAAACTTTGAGCACTTCCAAGGACGTGAATATACTCGAGCCAATAAGAAAATGCCGAGGGATCAGAGTACTATATGGTCCGCAAGTACAGATGCGGCATTCCACGCGCAGGAGATACGTGCCACAAGGTCGTGCTTTGACCAATGAGGTGTCGAATGTCCCTATAAATCCACCCTCACAGTGTCCTGCTTTTCTCCTTCCCTTTCCTGTTCGTTAGTTACACGACCGACATACTCGACGAACAGGGCCACGGTTAGTTATGCAGCCGTTGAACTGCGTAAGCTTCTTGCTTGGGGTGGCCGTCCTATCGGCCACCCTTGAGCCCTTCGTCGTCGCCATTGCGCACAGAGGTATTACACCGCTGCTTCCGAGTGTTCATACTAGAGCTATAAGGCCTTTCATCCGACTGTTCTTTTCTTTCTTATAGTTCAAACTGGCACAGGCATGCCCTTCTATGATTTTGAACAAAACTCTGACATGCTTACTCTTTGTTCTCAGAGTTGCTGACGGCAACCGACAGCGTGAGAGGATCGGAAACCAGGCTGGTAAGTACTGCAAGGGGTTGTCAAAAACTTACCAGCCTGGGACGATGTCTAACTAAAGTTAGCCTTGGTATGCAGGAGCCCACTGTTGACAAAACCATCACAGATGAGGGAATCAGAAGCAATGTACTGACAAGAGGAAAGATGGTTCTTGGAGATGCAGCCATGGAGAAGACGGATGGTAGAAGCACAGCAAGCTCAGGTGCAAAACATTCTGTTGGACAATGTGGGCATGGAGGAGGGAAGGATTTGAGTATGGACTGTTATTTTAGGGGTAGGAAACTTCATCAAGGGGCTTACTTCGATGGCCACATACCCTTCACCGCTGATTACCGTAGACCACGGAACCACCCGCCCAAGAACAACTAGGCGTGGATAGGGTATAGCTAGCTTGTTTCCATTACCTTTTTCCTTTTCGTTTGGCTGGCCTTTCTATTTGTCAGATATGGCCTTCCTTCTTGTTAGATATAGGTGTTTAGTGATGTTGTGTTTCTCCTGTGTCATAATAGTAATATCAGTGTTTTTACTTCAGAAAGGGTGAAGCTTATGTTGCCAGCTTTTAATTTCACAGAGGTCATTCTCAGCAATGAAATGGAAAAATTCATGAATTGATACACTAACATTTTCTGATGGATTTGAATATTCCCTCGTTCTCAATAATGCAGGAGATAGAAAAAAACAACACCAATAGCGGTTGAGATGGATAAAGGTAGGTATGAGTGAAACTCTGAAATTTGTCCAATTTGAATCGATCGATCTCAGTTAATCCTTCGGTATGAAATTCCACCTCCACATTCACAAGGAAATATACATGTGTCAAAATCGAGGTGGATTCAGTGGAGGCTGGCCAGGGAGACTCTCCCGGCCACAATGGTGGCACCCTGCCGGTCTCCTACAGTGACTTCGGTAGGAGGCGGCAGGAGGCTACTTTGCCCGCGCCGTCGAGGTGAACGGATATGCTCACTATTTTTTGAGGAAACCCAACGAGTCCAATTGGGTTGAAGTTCCAAGCATTGTCCGTTTTTTAGCAGAATTTCCGAAAAGCTAAACCACATCTTTGTGCACACATACGTGGCAGATGAAAGACGTTACCACTTCTAAGATAATTTCCACATAACAAGATGTAAATATATCTCGAAAATGAATATATAATATACATTTTGAGAATCCAGAAATGATATAGCCTCTAAAGTACTTGAAACCATCCAAAGAAAAAAAAAAGAAACAATCATAAGGTAATATAGGCACCATGTATGAATGGCTCTATGAATTGCTAGTCTGGATCATATGGAGCCTAAGCTAGTCTTTCAAAGGCTTTTCGAGCTGCTTCATCATGATCCATGGTCCACAATATTAGTGAAGGCAGTGAATACGTCGACAATGTGGACATTCTTCTTTGACTCTCACTTGTTTCAAGTTACTATTATGGATGGATGCACCCTATCTTGCGTTTGAATTGCTCGGATAGCTCCTCATCTCTTGTTTTTCTCCAATATTCCAAAGTTCTTGGTTCGTTGATTTGGCATTTGCGAGCAAGTCTTGAACAAGCTAGACTTGGACGGGAGTATTTATAAGTTGGACATCATGGTCATGAGATTTCTATTGTTCCTCATGTAATTGAGATTGAGCTACTCATTGCATGAAGTTTTCGGTTCATCTTTTTCTTCTCCTTTAAGAAGGGTAGACAAAGCATGGAAATTGAATGATCACATTATTTTACGGCATATACTCTCGCGTGATAAACAATGATAAGGCAGTTCTTAAACGACTTGATTAACACTCATCGCACACTTAGCTAACAAAAAAAAATGTGTATACCCACACCCACCTGCCTCTTTTTAGAAAAAACGGGTTCAAGAACATAAAATCACACTTGTGAAGACTTGAGTGCCACTCCGTCAAGTAAGATAGGTCCGCTTGCTAACACATATATGTGGCATGGGCCATGCTCAACAGAAAGGCACAATTTTATTGTGATTTTCTGTGCCAATGCATGCCATTTCAAAGAAAACATGTCAGCATGGATATGGGGTGGGAGGGTGTGTCTGGCTTAATGCAAGGTTGAAAGGCAGCATCGCATAAAGGATGGATATAGTGGTCTGGCCTAGTAGCGAGTCTACCGTTTCTTTCAATTTCCATTTGTCCGTTATTTATTTATTTATATTTTTAAAAATATTCTAAATACAAAAAATCCAAAAATTTAAAGCTATCAATTTTTAAAAAAGATCGAAATAAAAAGGTTGCGTAGTGGTAAAGCTGCTGCCTTGTGACCATGAGGTCACGGGTTCAAGTCCTGGAAACAGACTCTTACAGAAATGTAGGGAAAGGCTGCGTACAATAGACCCAAAGTGGTCGGACCCTTCCTCGGACCTTGCGCAAGCGGGAGCTACATGCACCGGGCTGCCCTTTTTTTATCGAAATTAAAAAAAAGGTTAATGCAGTAAAACAACTGTTAACTTCAATTTAAAAAATGTTGATAACACTAAAAGATTGTTTGTGAGATTAATTTTTTTAACTCATGTTAAAAAATGTTTTGGAACAAATATAAAAAAACAACACATATATTAAAAATATGTTAACCATTTATTTGGAAAATATTAAATGTGTATCAAAACTCTTCGAGCTATATACCAGAATGTACAACGTGTATGGAAAAAAGTAGACATTAAAAACATATATTAAAAATATGTTATAGTGTATATTTTCCTGATGTCTCCAAGCCTTTCCTCACCTCGCCTGCCCACGAGTGGATGTCGCTTCCATCCTTTTCCTT
>NC_057813.1:534401438-534464924 GCF_018294505.1 Triticum aestivum | reverse complement strand
GGTGTCCGCCGTCGAGTCGCTTCGCGGCCAGGAGTGCCAATCATGGGATGAGGCATTTCGGTCCACTTTTATCTCTATTTCAAAGAAATCTCAAACATGCACTTAAAATGTACGCGGACAGCAACAATTTTTATGAAATCAAGTGCATATGCTCTGTATTTTCCTTTTTAAATATATCTCGGAGATGAATATATAACATACATTTTGAGGATCCAGAAAAGATATAGCTTCTGAAGTACTTGAAACCATCCAAAGAAAAAAAAACAATCATAACGTATATAGGCACCATGTATGAATGGCCCTATGAGTTGCTAGTCAGGATCATATGGAGCCTAAGCTAGTCTTGATCTATAAATTCTTTCAAAGGCTTTTCGAGCTGCTTCATCACTGCCTCCCACCCTGAATGCGTCGGGTGCATGTCGTCCCAGTAGAAAAATTTACTAGACTTGTCGCACACAGTGTAAAAAAGCTCTGATGACGACTCGCCTTGCTGTCCGCAGTAGCCCTTTGCATCCAAGCTCTCGCAGCACGGGGATAACTTGCGCTTAAATTGTTTGGATAGCTTTGAGCCCTTACCTATATTAATGTACATCAAATAAAAATGTTCATATGAAGTAATTCAAACACACCACCAAATCTCATCTAATTAGATTACAAATTTTAAAATAATACGACACTTGTGTTGTGTATGCATGTTCACACATACCTGATCCATGATCCCAATATTAGTGAAGGCAATGTATAGGTCGACAATATGGACATTTTTCTTTGACTCCGACACTTGTTTCAAGTTACTATTATGGATGGATGCACCCAAGTTCCCAAAGATATTGCACACAACGTAGTTGTTCGTTCGAGTTTGTTATTGCACGTATAGGCACGTATAGGTATAACATGTTTGACGCCCAATCCCGCTCCCGCGCCAACAATTAACTCGAACGAACAACTACGCCTCATTGGACTGCTGCCAAACGTATACTGAGATATGTGAAAAGTACTTTGAGTATTGGCCTAATATTTAGCAAGTCATCATCCACACTTGTTAGTGCGTTTTCTGACTCTGACTGGACAGGTTGCATAGATGATAGAAGATCAACATGTAGCTTTGCAGTCTTCTTTGGACCTAATTTGATCTCATGGTGTCCAAAGAAACAGGCCACGGTTTCCAGGTCAAGTACCGAGGCAGAATACAAAGCATTAGCAAATGCAACATCAAAGATTATATGGGTGAAGTCCATTCTTAAGGAACTTGGCATATGTCACACACCAACCCCATGTCTTTGGTGTGACAACCTTGGTGCTACATACCTATCTGCTAATCTTATCTTTCATGCAAGAACCAAACACATAGAGATTGACTATCATTTTGTGAGGGAAAGAGTTGCTAATAAGGAGTTGTAGATTCGGTTTGTTCATTCAAAGGATCAAGTAGCAGATGGTTTTGAAGGAAATATGCCCTAGAGGCAATAATAAAGTTGTTGCACTCTGTGATCCTTTTTGGGCGTTTGAGAGGGCAATGCGGCAATTGTTGGCGCGGGAGCGGGATTGGGCGGCGAACATGTTAGCGAGTGCTGACTAGATCGCGTGGGATTTTTCTAGGGATGCAACCTGAACGAGAACTTCCTTGGAGAGGTTTCGGAGGAGATAGGCCATGATCTTCTGGTCCTGGATGAGTCAGAAGTTGTAGGCGGGATTGGGAACGGTCTCTTCTTTTCCATCGGAGTTCTTGATCATGATGGTCTTGGTGGATTCGGGTGTGGATTGATCGATGTACCCATATAGCCCAGCTCTCATGATTTGGGAGCGAGCTTGGGCTTTCCAGAGGACATAGTTGGTTCGGTTGAGAGGCTAGGATGTGGTGTAATTGAGGCTAAGGGAAGAGACTTGGGTGGAGGAGGACATGCATGGTGGCTCAAGGTGGAAGTTGAACGCTGCCGTGGTGAGGGGTTTGCTAGATGCGATGGAAGAAGGAGGCTCTGATACCAAGTCAAGATGGATAAAGCGTCTCAACTCCCAACAGGGAAGCCCGCATGAGTTTATATTGATCTGGCCGTGAGAGTTACAAGATGCATTTAGTAGGACTCCGATAACCCACAATTATAAGGGATCGCAATAGCTTTCGAGGGTAAAGTATTCAAACCAAATTTATTGATTCGACACAAGGGGAGCCAAAGAATATTCTTGAGTATTAGCAGTTGAGTTGTCAATTCAACCACACCTGGATAACTTAGTATTTGTAGCAAAGTGTTTAGTAGCAAAAGTTGTATGATAATAATAGTAGCGGTAGCAAAAGTAAAGACAAATGTTTTTGGGTTTTTGTAGTAGTTGTAACAGTAGCAACGGAAAAGTAAATAAGCGAAGAACAATATGTGAAAAGCTCGTAGGCAATGGATCAATGATGGATAATTATGCCGGATGCGATTCCTCATGCAATAGTTATAACATAGGATGATATAGAACTAGCTCCAATTCATCAATGTAATGTAGGCATGTATTCCATAAATAGTCATACGTGCTTATGGAAAAGAACTTGCATGACATCTTTTGTCCTACCCTCCCGTTGCAGCGGGGTCCTTACGGAAACTAAGGGATATTAAGGCCTCCTTTTAATAGAGAACCGGAACAAAGCATTAACACATAGTGAATACATGAACTCCTCAAACTACGGTCATCACCGAGAAGTGTCCCGATTATTGTCACTTCGGGGTTGTCGGATCATAACACATAATAGGTGACTATAGACTTGCAAGATAGGATCAAGAACACACATATATTCATGAAAACATAATAGGTTCAGATCTGAAATCATGGCACTCGGGCCCTAGTGACAAGCATTAAGCATAGCAAAGTCATAGCAACATCAATCTCAGAACATAGTGGATACTAGGGATCAAACCCTAACAAAACTAACTTGATTACATGGTAAATCTCATCCAACCCATCACCGTCCAGCAAGCCTACGATGGAATTACTCACGCACGGCGGTGAGCATCATGAAATTGGTGATGGAGGATGGTTGATGATGACGATGGCGATGAATCCCCCTCTCCGGAGCCCCGAACGGACTCCAGATCAGCCCTCCCGAGATAGATTAGGGCTTGGCGGCGGCTCCATGTCATAAAACGCGATGAAACTTTCTCTCTGATGTTTTTCTCCCCGAGACGGTATATATGGAGTTGGAGTTGAGGTCGGGAGGTGTCCAGGGGGCCACGAGATAGGAGGGCGCGCCCCCTGTCTCGTGGACAGCCCGTGGGCCCCCTGGCCTTCATTCTTTCACCAAAAATTCTTATTAATTCTGAAAAGTGCCTCCGTGGATTTCCAGGACATTTTGAGAACTTTTCTTTTCTACACATAAAACAACATCATGGCAGTTCTGCTGAAAACAGCGTCAGTTCGGGTTAGTTTCATTCAAATCATGCAAGTTAGAGTCCAAGACAAGGGCAAAAGTGTTTGGAAAAGTAGATACGTTGGAGACGTATCAACTCCCCCAAGCTTAAACCTTTGCTTGTCCTCAAGCAATTCAGTTGATAAACTGAAAGTGATAAAGAAAAACTTTTACAAACTCTGTTTGCTCTTGTTGTTGTAACATGAAAAGCCAGCATTCAAGTTTCAGCAAATATTATGAACTAACCATTCTAACAATAACACATAGGTCTCACAATTACTCATATCAATAACATAATCAGCTAGCGAGCTATAATAATAAAACTCGGATGACAACACTTTCTCAAAATAATCATAACATGATATAACAAAATGGTATCTCGCTAGCCCTTTCTGAGACCGCAAAACATAAATGCAGTGCACCTTTAAAGATCAAGGACTGACTAAACATTGTAATTCATGATAAAAGAGATCCAGTCAAGTCATACCAAATATAAATCAATAATAATGAATGCAAATGATAGTGTGCTCTCCAGCGGGTGCTTTTAATAAGAAGGATGATGACTCAACATAAAAGTAAATAGATAGGCCCTTCGCAGAGGGAACCAGGGATTTGTAGAGGTGCTAGAGCTCGATTTTAAAATAGAGATTGAATAACATTTTGAGCGGCATACTTTTGCTGTCAACGCAACAACTATGAGATGGCTGTATCTTCCATACTACATGCATTATAGGCAGTTCCCAAACAAAATGGTAAAGATTTATACTCCCCCAACCACCAACAAGCATCAATCCATGGCTTGCTCGAAACAACGAGTGCCTCCAACATACAACAGCCCCGGGGGAGTTTTGTTTAACTATTTTGATTTGCTTTGATCTTTTTGATCATGGGACTGGGCATCCCGGTTACCGGCCCTTTCTCGTGAATGAGGAGCGGAGTCCACTCCTCTTGAGAATAACCCACCTAGCATGGAAGATATAGGCAGCCCTAGTTGAAACATGAGCTGCTCGAGCATACAAAACAGAATTTCTTTTGAAGATTTGGAGTTTGGCACATACAAATTTACTTGGAACGGCAGGTAAATACCGCATATAGGAAGGTATGGTGGACTCATATGGAACAACTTTGGGTTTTAAGGAGTTTGGATGCACAAGCAGTATTCCCGCTTAGTACAGGTGAAGGCTAGCAAAAGACTGGGGAGCGACCAACTGAGAGAGCGACAACAGTCATAAAAATGCATTAAAATTAATTTACACCGAGTACAAGCATGAGTAGGATATAATCTACCATGAACATAAATATCATGAAGGCTATGTTGATTTGATTCAACTACATGCGTGAACATGTGCCAAGTCGAGTCACTTAATACATTCAAAGGAGGATATCATCCCATCATACCACATCGTAGTCATTCCAATAGCATGTTGGCACGCAAGGTAAACCATTATAACTCATAGCTAATCAAGCATGGCACAAGCAACTATAATCTCTAAATGTCATTGCAAATATGTTTACTTCATAATAGCTGACTCAGGAACGATGAATCATCATATTTACAAAAGCAAAAGAGGTCGAGTTCATACCAGCTTTTCTCATCCCAATAAGTCCATCATATATCATCATTATTGCCTTTCACTTGCACGACCGAACGATGTGTATAATAATAAGAGTGCACATGCATTGGACTAAGCTGGAATCTGCAAGCATTCAACTCAAGAGAGAAGACAAGTAATATGGGCTCAAAGTTAAATAAACAATCATGCATATAAGAGCCACTAAGCATTTTCAATATAGTCTTCTCGACCCCCAAAAGAAAGAAAATAAAATAAAACTATTTACACGGGAAAGCTCCCAACAAGTAAAAGAAGAACGAGAAATCTTTTTGGGTTTTCATTTTAATTTCTACTACAAGCAAGGAAAATAAACTAACTAATTTTTTGGTTTTTCTTAAGGTTTAACAAACACACAAGAAGAAAGCTAGAAAAAGAAATTTAAACTAACATGGATAATACAATGAAAGAGTATGAGCACCGACGACTAGTGTGTGAACATGTAAAGTCGGTGAGAAATACGTACTCCCCCAAGCTTAGGCTTTTGGCCTAAGTTGGTCTAATACCAAGGACCGCCGCTACTCTCCCCGGTGTAGTGGGAGGTGTAATCAGGATACCACTGGCTGGTCATCTCCGGATCCCACTGAACAGATGATGCACGATAAGGGTCCAACTCAGGTTCAGGTTCCGGAGTAAAAGCTTGGGCTAGATGATTGTTCACGGCCTCCGGCGTGACAAGACGACTTTCTGCAAGCAAATCAAACAACAGAGGCGCAGGCAAAATAATATACTCAAAGTGTTTCTTATTGAATCTAAGTCTATAAAAGATCATCTTCTCTTCGTTGTCAACATTAAACTTATGTGCTACCATGCTCTTGTAATCTAAAATGTGAGGAGGTAATTTTGTCTCCTCCTCCTCATGGTGCCTAATGGGTATCTGAAAATGTTCAGCAAGACGTGCAACATAGATACCTCCAAATATGAGGCCTTTTGTACGATTCAGGGCTAGCCGTTTAGCAACGACGGCACCCATACTAAAAGTATTGTCTCCCAGCAAAGCATGTTGAAGAATAATAATATCTGGGACGCTCTAGTTTCCACTATTCCCACAACCAATCAAGCATCTACTAGCAAATATGGTAAAGTAGCATAAAACAGGAAAGTGTATGCTAGAGACTTTTTGCCTCAGAGCCCTTCTTTGGCTCTTCTACAGCAATAGTTTTAATGAAACTATCCACATCTTCACGATGGGGTTCCTCTAATTCTCCCTCATAAGGTATCCTACACACCGCACAAAAATCACGTAAAGACATTTCTCTGAATTCATCATATAAATGAAATGATACTGCATGCAGTGACTTCTTAGGATAATAATAAATTTTTTGCATGAAAGTATTGGTAAGTAAGAGATACTGATCGATTCGGTCGTTCATGAAACCGGTGAGGCCTGCAGTCCTAATTAAAGCATAAAAGTCTTCATGAATTCCGGCTTCTTTCAAGAAATCCTCACACGGCCATTCACATGACCGTACTTCCGCTAAGCGAGGAAGATTATACTTGGGTTTTTCCTTCTCTTTGTCTTGTTTTTCCTTAGAGCTTTGGCTAGAAGAGCCTTTAAAGAACCTCCTTAACATTTTCTACAAATTTCTGAAATTTTAGTAACTTCAAAATAAAAGTGAATAAAACTAAACAAGATTGATAGCAACTACTCCTACAAGTGCCTAGAGCCTATATCATGCATTGGAATTGCTTGGGACCTCAAAAATTTAACATGCAAGCTCAAGAACATGGTCACCTATGCAGCAAAAATTTGCAATGAATAAAGCACTAGAACAAAAACTATTTGGATCAATGGAGGAGTCACATACCAAGCAACAATCTCCCAAAGCAGTTTTGTGAATGGAGCTTTGAGCTAAGAGATCGAAAATCGCAGCAAAACGAGCTAGAACTCGGGCTTGAGCTGGATGGGGATTTTTTTGGGTAGAAGATGAAGTGTGTGGGTGCTGGCATAAGTGGAGGGGACCCACCAGGGGCCCACGAGACATGGGGCGCGCCCTACAGGGGGGCGCCCTCCTCTCTCGTGGCCTGGTGCTTGCCCCTCTTGTAGTGTTTTCAGTGCCTAAAATCCTCAAATATTCCAGAAAAAATCATATTAAATTTGCAGGGCATTTGGATCACTTTTATTTTTGGACTATTTTTAATGTACGGATAATTCAGAGAACAGACGGATAATACTATTTTTGCTTTATTTATTCTAAATAACAAAAAGTAAAAGGAGGGTACAAAAGGTTGTGCCTTCTAGTTTCATCCATCTCGTGATCATCAAAATGAACCCACTAACAAGGTTGATCAAGTCTTGTTAACAAACTCATTCCGAATAACACGGAACATGAGAAATTTCGAATAACACTAAGTTACCTCAACGGGGATATGAAAATCCCCAACAATAAGAATATCATACTTTTTCTTGACAGTAGGGAGAGGAAATTCAAAACCTCCAAAAATGATAGTTGGAACTTTTTCAATAGAATTGATGCTATGAACTTGAGATTGTTTCCTCGGAAAGTGTACCATATGCTCATTACCATTAACATGAAAAGTGACATTCCCTTTGTTGCAATCAATAACAGCCCCTGCAGTATTGAGAAAAGGTCTACCAAGAATAATAGACATGCTATATATCGTCCTCGGGAATATCAAGAATAACAAAGTCCGTTAAGATAGTGACATTTGCAACCACAACAGGCACATCCTCACAAATACCGACAGGTATATCAGTTGATTTATCAGCCATTTGCAAAGATATTTCAGTAGGTGTCAACTTATTCAATTCAAGTCTACTATATACAGAGAGAGGCATAACACTAACACCGGCTCCAAGATCACATAAAGCAGTTCTAACATAATTTATTTTAATAGATCATGGTATAGTTGGAACACCCGGATCTCCAAGTTTCTTTGGTATTCCACCTTTAAAAGTGTAATTAGCAAGCATGGTGGAAATTTCAGCTTCCGGTATCTTTCTTTTATTTGTGATGATATCCTTCATATACTTAGCATAAGGGTTTACTTTAAGCATATCAGTTAAGCGCATACATAAGAAAATAGGTCTAATCATTTCAGCAAAGCGCTCAAAATCCTCATCATCCTTTGACTTGGATGGTTTAGGAGGAAAGGGCATGGGTTTCTGAACCCATGGTTCTCTTTCTTTACCGTGCTTCCTAGCAACAAAATCTCTCTTATCATAACGTTGATTCTTTGATTGTGGGTTATCAAGATCAACAACAGGTTCAATCTCTATATCATTGTCTTTGCTAGGTTGAGCATCAACATGAACATTATCATTAACATTATCACTAGGTTCATGTTCATCACCTGATTGAGTTTCAGCATCAGAAATAGAAATATCATTGGGATTCTCAGGTGTGTCTACAGTAGGTTCACTAGAAGCATGCAAAGTCCTATCATTTTTATTTTTCTTCTTTTTAGAAGAACTAGGTGCCTCTAAATTATTTCTCTGAGAATCTTGCTTGATTCTCTTAGGGTGGCCTTCAGGATACAAAGGTTCCTGAGTCATTCTACCAGTTCTAGTAGCCACTCTAACAGCAAAGTCATTTTTATTATTCAATTCATCAAGCAAATCATTTTGAGCTTTAAGTACTTGCTCAGCTTGAGTAGCAATCATAGAAGCATATTTGCTAACGCGGTGAAGTTCATCTTTAACTCTAGCAAGATTATCACCTACGCGTCCTATCTCGAAAGCATTATTCTTTAACTCTCTACCAACATAAGCATTAAAACTTTCTTGTCTAGCCATAAAGTCATCAAATTCATCTAAGCATGGGCTATGAAATTTAGTAGAGGGTACTTCAACTTTATCATATCTATAGAGAGAATTTACCTTTACTACATGTGTCGGGTTATCAAGACAATGTGGTTCTTCAGGCGGTAAATTAAGACCATGTATTTCTTCAATAGGAGGTAAATTCTTAACATCTTCAGCTTTAATACATTTTTCTTTCATGATTTCTTTGCCTCTTGCATATCTTCAGGACTGAGAAATAAAACACCTCTCTTCTTCGGAGTGGGTTTAGGAATAGGCTCAGGAGTTGGCTCAATTGGTTCAGGAATTACTTCAGGAACTGGCTCAGGAAGAGTCCAATTATTTTCATTAGTCAACATATTATTCAATAGTATTTCAGCTTCGTCGACTATTCTTTCCCTGAAAACACAACCAACACAACTATCCAAGTAGTCCTTGGAAGCAACGGTTAGTCCATTATAAAAGATATCAAGTATTTCATTTTTCTTAAGAGGATGATCAGGCAAAGCATTAAGTAACCGGAGAAGCCTCCCCCAAGCTTGTGGGAGACTCTCTTCTTTGATTTGCACAAAATTATATATTTCCTGCAAGGCAGCTTGTTTCTTATGAGCAGGAAAATATTTAGCAGAGAAGTAATAAATCATATATTAGGGACTGCGCACACAACCAGGAGCAAGAGAATTATACCAAGTCTTAGCATCACCCTTTAATGAGAAGGAAATATCTTAAGGATATATAAATAGCGAGACTTCTCATCATTAGTAAACAGGGTAGCTATATCATTCAACTTGGTAAGATGTGCCACAACAGTTTCAAATTCAAGGCCATGAAAAGGATCAGATTCAACTAAAGTAATAATATCAGGATCAACAGAGAATTCTTAATCCTTATCAGTAACACAGATAGGTGAAGTAGCAAAAGCAGGATCGGTTCTCATTCTAGCATTAAGAGACTGCTGCTTCCATTTAGCTAATAATTTCTTAAGATCATTTCTATCATTGCAAGCAAGAATTTCCATAGCAGCTGTTTCATGCATAACATAACCCTTAGGAACAACAGGTAAAACATAATCATTGGGGGGGGGACCTTCATCATCACTATCATCAATAATAGGTTCTTCAATATTTTCATTCCCCCTAGAAAGTTGTTCATCTAGAAATTCACCTAATGGCATAGTAGTATCAAGCATAGAAGTAGTTTCATCATTCATAGCAGAAGTGGCATCATCAATAACATGCGACATATCAGAATTCATAGCAGTAGTAGGTTTAGGTGTCACAAGTTTTGTAGGACCTTGAAGTAAGTCTAGAGGGGGGGGGGGTGATTAGACTACTTGACCAATTAAAAACTTAACCTTTTCCCAATTTTAGACTTTGGCAGATTTTAGCTATTTTTGCACAAGTCAAGCAATCTTCACACAATTCAAGCAAGCATGCAAATAGTATATGAGCAGCGGAAATTAAAGCATGCAACTTGCAAGAATGTAAAGGGAAGGGTTTAGGAGGATTCAAACGCAGTAGGAGACATGGATGTTTTTGTCGTGGTTCCGATAGGTGGTGCTATCGTACATCCACGTTGATGGAGACTTCAACCCACGAAGGGTAACGGTTGCGCGAGTCCATGGAGGGCTCCACCCACGAAGGGTCCACGAAGAAGCAACCTTGTCTATCCCACCATGGCCATCGCCCACGAAGGACTTGCCTCACTAGCGGTAGATCTTCACGAAGTAGGCGATCTCCTTGCCCTTACAAACTCCTTGGTTCCACTCCACAATCTTGTCGGAGGCTCCCAAGTGACACCTAGCCAATCTAGGAGACACCACTCTCCGAGAAGTAACAAATGGTGCGTTGATGATGAACTCCTTGCTCTTGTGCTTCAAATGATAGTCTCCCCAACACTCAACTCTCTCTCATAGGATTTGGATCTGGTGGAAAGAAGATTTGAGTGGAAAGCAACTTGGGGAAGGCTAGAGATCAAGATTCATATGGTAGGAATGGAATATCTTGGCCTCAACACATGAGTAGGTGGTTCTCTCTCAGAAATGGTAAGTTGGAAGTGTAGGTTCATTCTGATGGCTCTCTCCATGAATGAAGAGGAGGTGGCGGGGTATATATAGCCTCCACACAAAATCTAACCGTTACACACAACTTGCCAAACTCGGTGGGACCGAATTGAGAAACTCGGTCAGACCGATTCAGCAAAGCTAGTGACCGTTAGGATTTTCGGTGGGACCGACATGCAACTCGGTAGGACCGATATGGTTAGGGTTAGGGCATAACGTAATCTCGGTGAGACCGATTACACAAACTCGGTAAGACCGATTTTGGTAATTAGCTAACCAGAGAGTTGGTCAGGTAAACTCGGTGGGACCGATTCGCTCTTTTCGGTGAGACCGAAACGTTACGAAAGGGAAACAGAGAGTTTACATTGCAATCTCGGTGGGACCGATCGCTCACTTTGGTTAGACCGAAACGTTACGAAGGGAAACAGAGAGATTACAATCCCATCTCGGTGAGACCGAGATCCCTATCGGTGAGACCGATTTGCCTAGGGTTTGTGGCAGTGGCTATGTCAATTGAACTCGGTGGCGCCGGATAGAAAGAATCGATGGGACCGATTTTGACTTTGGGTTCAGGTCATATGTGGATGTGAGAAAGTAATTGAGGGTTTTTGGAGCATATCACTAAGCACTTGAAGCAAGAGGCTCATTAAGCAACACCTCACCCCTCCTTGATAGTATTGGCTTTTCCTATAGACTCAATGTGATCTTGGATCACTAAAATGTAAAATGTAGAGTCTTGAGCTTTTGAGCTTGAGCCAATCCTATGTCCTTAATATTTTGAGGGATCCACTTTCATCATCCATGCCATGCCATTCATTGAGCTTTCCTGAAATAATAGTCTTGGAATAGCATTAGCTCAATGAGCTATATGTTGTTATGAATTAGCAAAACCACCTAGGGATAGTTGCACTTTCAATCTCCCCCTTTTTGGTAATTGATGACAACATATAGATCAAAGCTTCGACAAATGATAGTAAGATTGAAAAACATTGTCGCTTTGAGAAGTATGTGATAAGCAAGAGCTCCCCCTAAATTTGTGCATAGTTTAAGATTTGCTTTGGACTGCAAATGCACAAGGAATTAGGTTCATGGGTTACTCTTCCATGTCACATACATCTTGGTGGAGCGCTCAAAATAATAAAGATTGAATACATGCACTCATCACCAAGCAAAGTGAATGATCACATAAGGATAAGTAAGATAATATCATCTATCAAGCATAAGTGTAGCTTATGATCAAACACATGATCATCAATGTCTCACAGATAATAGCATAGTATCTCAAGCAATCAAAAGCAAACAAAGTTTAACCACCAAAGCAATAGAGAACAAAAGCAACACACTCTCTCGAAGCCTATGATCTATGCATTTTTCTCCCCCTTTGGCAACAAGTTACCAAAAAGTTCATATAAAATGCATAGTACTAGATCAACTCTCAGGCTTGGTCTTCAGGTGGTGGTGTAGGCAGAACGCCAAGGATGAAAGCATCAGCTGATGTAGATGGAGCTGGAGGTGTGGGTGCTGAAGCTGGTTGCATTGGAGCTGTAGGAGCTATAGCTGGTGCAGATGAAGTGGCTCTGGTGTCTGTCACTGGCACTGCAGCTGATCTCTGAGCTCGAGGTACTCTGGCAAATGCGTCAGTAGTTGTCCTGCCCTTCCTCTCATGCATGTCTTCCTGTAGCTGCTCCACAACTGACTGAATCTCAGTTACTTTGACATCTAGATCATAGAATTTTTGTTCCATGATTCTTTCCAGGCTCTCCTGGTTTTGAGTTAGGGTGGCTAACCCCTTTTCAATCCTCAGTGTTGATGCTATCAAGTAACCAAGCTTCTCCTGCTTGTTCTTCAAAAAGTACTCAGATGCCTCCTCTTGAGTTGGCATCTTGGCAGCCTTCTCTCTCTTTGCTTTCTCCTTCTTCTCTTGAGCTTGTACTGATGATGGTTCATTCTCATTCATTACAACTTGATTATCCTCAAAGTCTGGATAGAGAGGAAAGTGTTCCTTATCCAACAGATATTTTCATGTGCCCATCTTTGAGTTAATCAATTCCTGAATTTGTGGGGCATATCCACAACTCCTCTTTTGGTCTGCTGCAGTCCTCTTGATAGTCTCAACCATAAGGCTCATGACCTTGAATTTCTGTGGCACATAAAATATATGTAGCAAGTTAATCGCATGCCCTCTGATCATGTTGTGGTCACCTGACTTGGGCAAAAGAGTGTGCCTTAGGATCCAGTTGATCATTGGCAACCCTGACAGAAGAAAATGGACTGACCCAAACTTGAAAGTCTCAAGAGCTTTGTCTGGGATCTCCTTGTACATATGTGACATAGAATTGTGTCCCATCTTCTTCTTGGCATAAACGTCCAAGTCATCTTCACTCTCCTTTGGGGCATTGATTAGATTTGCCCACTCCTCAATGGTTGACTGGTATCTCGTACCTTCAGACATCCAAACTATCCTGCCATCTGGATAGAAATGTGCTCTGGAGTAGAATTGCATAATGAGCTCATCATTCCAGTTGGTGAGCTTCTGCCCAACAAAATCCGCAACTCCACATGCACTGAAGCTGTCATACACTCTAGGATAGTGTTCTTCATTCTCCTTCATGTAGGTCCAGTCGACCCACCTCATATCACATACTATAGGATTCTTGTCCAACAAGATTGTCTCATAGAAGTCCTGCTGTTCCTTTGTATGGAACCTGTAATCAACGACAGTCCTTCTTCTGGTTCTTGTGGCTGTTTTAGGCAGATTGATAGGAGTGCTTCTGCTGCCATCATCTGAAGAACTTGAGGGACTAGTGCCCTCACTCATGTGAATCTGCTCTTCTTCCCTGTTCTGACTGTCACTTTGGTCTGACATGCTGGAAACACTGACTGCTGACCATGTGAACAGTTATAGATGAGATAGAGTGGATGAGCATCACAAAATGCAGAGATTTTTGCAAAAGAATGATTCAAAAGCTTAGTTTTAGTTTTCCATAGAAAGCATTTTGGATCAACCAATTCTCAAACTCGGTGATACCGAAGCAGTATTGGAACCTAAACTAGTGAACTCGGTCAGACCGAGTCACAGTTCGGTGGGACCGAGACTGCTAGGGTTTCACAAAGTTCAAAATCGGACACACCGATTAGCAATTTTTGGTCGGACCGAGAGTTACTAGTGCAATGGCGTTAGCCGAATCGGCGGGACCGAGTTTTTCAACTCGGTGGGTCCGAGATGGTTTCGTCGGAAACCTAACCCTAAATTTTCAAACCACATCTATTCTAAGGATTGTTTTGACTGGATAGAGGTGTTTCAATCATGGCAAGAATCATAATGAACACAATGTGCTGAGAATTAGACGAGGATAGCACTGTGATCGAGTTCATACCCTAGTTCGGTGATGAACTCGCTATGGCGGGAACTACGGAGAAGAAATCCGTTCACAGCGGCGGAGACCAGCGACAGGAGGCGGCTGGCGACGAAGTCGACGATCCAGAGACCTAGGAGGCAGAGCGAGCTATGTGCGGGCGAAGAGGTTTGGAGAAAGTTTCCAAATTTTGCCCGTGAGTATATATAGCCCGACACTGTCGGTGTGACCGAGTGGAACAACTCGGTGGCACCAAGATGCATAACTGTTGACAGTTATAGCAACTCAGCGAGACCAAAAAGTTCAAATCGGTTGCACCGAGATTGAAAACCTAGATCGACTTAGTGATCTCGGTATGACCGAAATGGAAGAATTGGCCAGACCAAAAAGCACAAAGAAGTGTTGGAAGTTTAAGTCCACGACGAATCGGGGACTCTGAGTGCTCCTCACATAGAGTGGTTCGAATCTGACTTGATCAAATTTTGTGATGTAACATGAATAGAGTTTGAGATGAGAAAAGCATAGATAGCTAGAGAAGGTTCTTAGGCATTCTTGTCCATCCACTTGGCAAAAGAAAAAGAAACCAAACAATCAAAACAACAAGTGGATGTCCTTGAATGAGTAAAATATGCAACCAACATGCTGACATAATAAAATGGCAAATGAAATATGTGGCAAAGCATGCACAACCAATTCTAGCATCTATCAAACAATTGTCGATGACTAGGTCATCTATATATGAGTATATTGACTTAGGAGTCAAATGAGAATATTTGATCATAGGTCATACTCATCGTTTAAGCTCAAGTGGGTTTACCACTTTTACATAATGCATTGATGTGTTCACATCATTAGAGTCGCTTTGACTCAATTCTTAGAGTTAAGCTCCCCCCTAGATGTGAGATCCTCCCTTAGAGGGATGAACTAACCTTGGGTTTTGTCGACGATGACTTCATGTAGGTGTTGAAGATGTGGATGCTCAATGTTGATGTAGATCATTTGGAGCAATCCTTTGGAGTGAGTTGCACTTTCAATACCTACATGGGTTAGTCCCACAAGGAACAAACAAGAATATCCATAGACATAGAGTGATGCACACACAAGATGATGTCCATGAAAACATTAGGTTACCTTGTCCCTTGCCTTACCAACATGAGGGTTTGTGACTCCTTGAACTAGTGCAAGATATGAAAGTTGATTTCACTTGTCCTTGCCATAATGATATGAGTGAAGAATGTTGGCAGAGTCACCCTCAAGAACTCTCTAGTTCTTCTTCTTCGGGATCCACATCATCTTGATGGGAATCCATGGAGTTGTAGTTGTACTTGATGAAGTAGAACTTGACGTAGTCTTGGGAACCCACTTGACCAAGGCCTTAGGTGCTTCTTCAAATGCATCAATCTCCTCTTGAAGCTTGTCCTTGCCTTTGTTCTTGTGGTCTTGTGGTGGAAGATCATCTTGTGCTTGTGTTCCCTTGAAGGAAGTAGGATCACACTTCTCTTGTTGAGGGATAAACTTCGTCTTGGGGTATTGATCTTCTTCCCACTCAACTCCATTGGCATTGAACTTTCATTCAAAACCAACACCTTGATTCTTCCGGTGCCTTCCTTGCTTGCGTACAATTTCCTCGAATTGCTTACTCCCGGCAAGGCTCTTGTATACACCTTTCTCTATAATTCCCTTCAATAAGCTATTTTCTTCCTCAAGTGTAACTTGGCTAAGAGAATCATTAGTGGAATCAAGAGAACTACTAGAAGCAACAATATTGGATTTAGCATTATTATTGTTACTACTAGAGGAAGAATCCTTCTTGTTCTTGTTACTAGACTTGACTTGAGGCATGTAAGTAGATAAGAGTAAACGCTTGGCAATGTAAGAAGAACTTTTCTTACGAAGATCATCATTGATTGCCTTTAAGAACTCATGCTCTTGCTCAAGATTGAGCTTTTCAAAGCGTAACTTCTCATGAGCCCTTAAAAGTTCTTGATGATCTTCGAAGATAGTTTCATGAGCTAACTTAAGAGTGTTTAGTTCTTTAGTTAGAAGCTCAATCTTCTCCTTATCACTGTCATTCGTTTTATCTTGATTAGCATGATTAATTGACGTTTCATCATAGTATTCACTACTAGAGTTGTCAATAAGTAGATCATCATCACCTAGCAAGTCATCTTCATCACTATTGAAATCAACATACTCGGGATGTGTTACCTTTGGGCTTTTGGCCATGAAGCATCTTCCAATTCCTTCATTTGGTGAATCAAATATGTCATAGGAGTTGGTTGACACAAGTGCTAGACCGGCAACACCTTCATCTTGAGTATATTCGGAGTTGGAGTGATAGCTTCTCTCAGAGTGATTGTCGGAGTCGGAGCCGGATACCCATTCACCAACATGAGCTTGATGTCTTCGTTTTGTGTAGCTTTTTGATGACTTGTCTTTCCTTTCCGAATCCTTGCTTCTCCGTGAGGGTCTTCGTTCATAACGATCATCTCTTCTCCTTCTCTCCCTTGGTGGTGGTTCTTCTCTTCTACTTCTTCTTTTTGGAGAATCTTCTCTTCTTTTGTAGGGTGCCGTACACTCATTGGAGTAGTGTCCGGGTCTCCCACAATTGTAGCAATTGCGCTCTCGACTAGAAGATCTTTTGTCATTGTAGGACCTTGACTTGGAGCTTCTTTCTTTGCTTCTACTCTTGTAGAATTTGTTGAAGTTCTTCACCATTAGGCTCAATTCTTCATTGAAGGTTTGTTTCTCGCTTGATGATGTGGGGGCTTCACATGGGGCTTTGTAAGCACCACTTGACTTGTTGTGAAGTTCCTCCTTATCCTTGAGTGACATCTCATGAGCAACAATTCTTCCAATGACTTCCGTTGGCTTTAGATCTTTGTAATTTGGCATCATTTGGATCAATGTGCACACGGTATCATACTTTCCATCCAATGCTGTTAGGATCTTCTTGATGATGAATCTGTCGGTCATCTCTTCACTTCCTAAGCTAGCAATCTCATTTGTGATAAGAGCAAGCCTAGAGTACATTTCAGCGACACCTTCACCATCCTTCATTTTGAACTTGTCAAGCTGACTTTGGAGCACATCCAGCTTGGATTCCTTGACAGAGTCGGTACCTTCATGCATATCAATCAAAGTATCCCAAATTTCCTTTGCATTCTCAAGACGGCTGATTTTGTTGAATTCCTTGGGGCACAAGCCATTGAAGAGGATATCACAAGCTTGAGCATTGTATTACAACATCTTCAATTCATCCGCATTAGCTTCACGGTTTGGCTCTCTCCCATCAAAGAATTCACCTTGCAAGCCAATACAAACAATAGCCCAAACGATGGGGTTATGTCCGAGAATATGCATTTTCATCTTATGTTTCCAACTAGCAAAATTAGTACCATCAAAGTAAGGACCTCTACGGTGATAATTTCCCTCGCTAGATGCCATACTCTCCTAGGTTGTGAAACCAAGGCTATGACCACCAAAACCTATGGAAATCAAAGAAAATGGAGACCAAAGCTCTGATACCAATTGTAGGACCTTGAAGTAAGTCTAGAGGGGGGGGGGGTGATTAGACTACTTGACCAATTAAAACTTAACCTTTTCCCAATTTTAGACTTTGGCAGATTTTAGCTATTTTTGCACAAGTCAAGGAATCTTCACACAATTCAAGCAAGCATGCAAAGAGTATATGAGCAGCGGAAATTAAAGCATGCAACTTGCAAGAATGTAAAGGGAAGGGTTTAGGAGGATTCAAACGCAGTTGGAGACACGGATGTTTTTGTCGTGGTTCCGATAGGTGGTGCTATCGTACATCCACGTTGATGGAGACTTCAACCCACGAAGGGTAACGGTTGCGCGAGTCCACGGAGGGCTCCAACCACGAAGGGTCCACGAAGAAGCAACTTTGTCTATCCCACCATGGCCATCGCCCACGAAGGACTTGCCTCACTAGCGGTAGATCTTCACGAAGTAGGCGATCTCCTTGCCCTTACAAACTCCTTGGTTCAACTCCACAATCTTGTCGGAGGCTCCCAAGTGACACCTAGACAATCTAGGAGACACCACTCTCCAAGAAGTAACAAATGGTGCGTTGATGATGAACTCCTTGCTCTTGTGCTTCAAATGATAGTCTCCCCAACACTCAACTCTCTCTCATAGGATTTGGATCTGGTGGAAAGAATATTTGAGTGGAAAGCAACTTGGGAACGGCTAGAGATCAAGATTCATATGGTAGGAATGGAATATCTTGGCCTCAACACATGAGTAGTTGGTTCTCTCTCAAAAATGGTAAGTTGGAAGTGTAGGTTCGTTCTGATGGCTCTCTCCACGAATGAAGAGGAGGTGGAGGGGTATATATAGCCTCCACACAAAATCTAACCGTTACACACAACTTGCCAAACTCGGTGGGACCGAATTGAGAAACTCGGTCAGACCGATTCAGCAAATCTAGTGACCGTTAGGATTTTCGGTGGGACCGACATGCAACTCGGTAGGACCGATATGGTTAGGGTTAGGGCATAACGTAATCTCGGTGAGACCGATTACGCAAACTCGGTAAGACCGATTTTGGTAATTAGCTAACCAGAGAGTTGGTCAGGTAAACTCGGTGGGACCGATTCACTCTTTTCGGTGAGACCGAAACGTTACGAAAGGGAAACAGAGAGTTTACATTGCAATCTCGGTGGGACCGATCGCTCACTTCGGTTAGACCAAAACGTTACGAAGGGAAACAGAGAGATTACAATCCCATCTCGGTGAGACCGAGATCCCTATCGGTGAGACCGATTTGCCTAGGGTTTGTGGCAGTGGCTATGTCAATTGAACTCGGTGGCGCCGGATAGAAAGAATTGGTGGGACCGATTTTGACTTTGGGTTTAGGTCATATGTGGATGTGAGAAAGTAATTGAGGGTTTTTGGAGCATATCACTAAGCACTTGAAGCAAGAGGCTCATTAAGCAACACCTCATCCCTCCTTGATAGTATTGGCTTTTCCTATAGACTCAATGTGATCTTGGATCACTAAAATGTAAAATGTAGAGTCTTGAGCTTTTGAGCTTGAGCCAATCCTATGTCCTTAATATTTTGAGGGATCCACTTTCATCATCCATGCCATGCCATTCACTTTTCTGAAATAATAGTCTTGGAATAGCATTAGCTCAATGAACTATATGTTGTTATGAATTACCAAAACCACCTAGGGATAGTTGCGCTTTCAAGTTTACTTATAACGGAAGGAGAATCTAGTGCAGAGCTAGATGGCAGTTCCTTACCTCCCCTCGTAGTTTAGGGCAAAATAGTAGTTCAATCGTCTTTCAAGTTCTTCATAGTGATCAACAGATATAAATCCCAAGTGACTCAGAGAATAGAGCTATGCTCCCCGGCAACGGTGCCAGAAATTACTCTTTATAACCCACAAGTATAGGGGATCGCAACAACTTTCGAGGGTAGAGTATTCAACCCAAATTTATTGATTCGACACAAGGGGAGCCAAAGAATATTCTTGAGTATTAGCAGTTGAGTTGTCAATTCAACCACACCTGGATAACTTAGTATATGTAACACCCCAAAAATTTAACCATGTTTTGTTTATTAAAATTTTGCCAGGAAATTTAATTTCCATTTTTCTGGATTTATTTTTGATCTCAGAACCTCTCTTTTCTTCTAAGTTGTGGAATTCTCACCCCAAGTAAAAACTTTTCAATCATTATTGGACTTATTTACCCTCTCAAATAAAACAATTCTTTTATCACTGGGATTATTTATATAATTATTTTTCCCTAAGCTTTATTTCTCTAAATTGGGTTTTCATAACTTTTAGGGTTCCATTTGCACTGCAACCCTTTGATAAATTTATTTAAAAATCCCACTAAAATTTGGGGATGACATATGATGTCGCTAAATCACTTTTACGCAAAAATATCCTTTGGTCATTTGGAGATTTTTAGCTTTACCCCTAGTTTTCAAATCTGGTCAAATTTCACTTTTGTACTACAACCTATTTAGATATTCCTTTAAAACTTCCACCAAAATTAGGGGATGTCAGTAGGAGTATATTATTCATCTTTATGCAAAAACCCACTGGTGTTCTTTGGAAAATTTGAGTAAATCATCCTCATTTTCATTCTGGTCCAACTTGATGATTTGTATTGCAACCATATTTTAACTTGCTCCTTTACCCATGATTCTTTTTCCTGCTTATAGACCACGCTGCAAAACCCTTAAGTCCAGGAGAGTGGACCCATTGGAGAATTTTAAGTGCATGCAATCATGCCTTTTTCTTTCTGTCCAAAACTGAAGATTTGCAAAACTTGCACTAGCAAGTTTCTGGTTTTTCCCAAATGACCTTGCCATCACCAACTTCATCTAAAGAGACTAGGATCTGGAGATCTTGGCCACCCCAAGAGTTACCTAGATGCCCATGGCATTTTGTCAAACACCCTGTGAGCATGGCCAGTTTGGGCATGAACTTTTAGTTTGCACTGTGAGCTTGATCCACTGAACCAGCAACCTTGTCCACTAAGCTCCCTGATGCCTCTAGCCTGGACCTGCTAATCCCCAGCTCCACCCAAGTCTCCTAGCTTGCCATGGCATTTTGCCGAACAGTTGGCGTGCACGCTCTGGGCTCGTCTAGAGCGCGCATTTTGCACGTGCGTGCGCCCGAGCTGCCGCGTCCCAGGTTGACCCCTCCCCTGAGCTCGATCTGATCCGCTGGTATAGCCGTGTCTCGCCCCACTCGACCGCCCCCTGGCTCCCTGCAGCGTCGCCGCAGCAAGCTTCTTGGCGGCATGCCTGCGGCCGCGTCCGTTCCTGCCATGGACGCCGCCGCCCAAGCCTCCTCCGTTCGCCAGGTGCCCTCGTGAGCAGGCCGTTCTCATCCCCCAGCTCCTGCAGCCACGTCGTGCCCCACTAGCATCGCCACGTCGTCCTGCAAACCATAGCGGCGGTGAGCCACCGCCGTTATCCACAGTTGTTGCCGAACCACCTCTCCGTGCCTATATAAACCCACTCTGAGCTCTTCACACACGACATGAACCCTCCTCGATGCCATAGCAAGGCCTCTCTAGCTCCCATTCTTCCAGAGGTCGTCGTTCTCTCCGTCTCTGGCAGTTTGGGCCGCCGCCGCCCTCCGATCGATTCCGAGCAACCAGAGCCGCTTCCCCTCCATGCTCTCCTCCATTAGCTCCAAATCGACCCCGAGAACCCTTTCCCACTTCCATTTTCACCCAGGAGCCACGGTATATCAAACCCCATTCCCTCCCGAAGCTTCCCCTCCGCCATGGAGGAAGGTGCTCTCACCCTCAAGCTCCCCCGCGCCCCTAACCATTGCAGATGGATGCGGTGCCTCCTCCCGATCACCCCCATATCGCGAGCGCGTCGAATGGTGGCTTGTGTCGCCGGGGATCGCCGTTGGAAATGGCCCATGTCTCTGTCGAGACGTGTAGGGGGTGGGGAGAAGATGAACCCGACAGGTGGGGACCACCTGTCGGTGAGCCAACCCAAGCCACTAGTGGCGCAACCTGGCCGATACGTTTTCCTCTGGTGGAAGCGTATTTCCGGTAAGTACGCGACCAATATCAGAAGACGTAGTCCAGGCGAACCGTTTTCCTTTTTCTGTTTTTTTAAAACAAAACTTTGACTAAACTTTGACTAGGCTTATCTTTTTAAATATAACTCCAAATGAATTGATTCTTTTTCCTACCTCTCTCAAAGTTTGTCTAGTTTATTTTCATATTTATTTGAAAAAAATTCAGACAACCTTTTTGTACTGTTTTGAAACTATGTGTTAATTTGAATATTTTCAAAAATAGGATTTTGTTGGAGAGAGAAGAAGACTTTCAAAAGTTTTGGAATGCACCCTACCTCTCCACAATTGGAAGGCAAGCATTCTGAACTCTGGCATAATATTTTTGTGTGTCGTTTGAATACGGTTACAACACTCCTTGCCTTGGAGTTTCGTTATTTTATGTGATGATATGAGCATACTCATAAGTGCATGTTGATGATTCCGTGCTACTGAAATTTGATACGTTATGATAGTAGTCACCCTCGTATTCCTTCCATGCATACCGTAAGGAAGCCGGGAAAGCCTTTATCTTGGGTAGACACGAGCTTGTCCCTAGTTCCTCGTCGAGACGATTGTGTCCGGTATGGCATGACGGGGTATGATGAGTGGTGATTCTGTCTGTTGGTTGAAAATAAATTTGTTATGCTAATCATGCAGGGAATACTTAAACCTCCTGAGTCGGCCATAGATCGAGTCTTGTTCCGGTAACCCCCATACTTGTTTTGTACTACCATGTGTCCCTGCCATAGGTAGGGTACGGTTCAGTAAGTTGTCAACCCCTTCCCAGCACACACCGTATAGAGAGGCCATGGTGGAAGATACCGGATGCATCCGGTAGGCATGCCACCTGGTCCGGGGGCATGGATGTTTCCGGTTGGGACCGAGAGGGGGGCACCCCTTAGAGCGCGCGATATAAATTTGATCCCATGCTATTCGAGGTTGTAGCCTCCCCACTTAGAGTTTTGCTTGACAGGTGTCATGGGTGATTCCAGACACCGGTAAGTTAAGCTGGTGTGTGCAGGTCAGGTGTGTTTTTCAAGTAAAAGACCGTAGACGGAATTAGTCCGGATGGACTAAAGGAATCCGTTACTCGTGGGTAAAGATTACACCCTCTGCAGATATTAAAACTATTCGAATAGCTGTGTCCATGGTTAAGGACTACAGTCTGGGATGGGTCAAGTGTCGGTCTTAGTGTCGGTCTTCGGAAGAGAAACTACTAAACCAGAACATGGATCATGACTTGAGACTTATGATGATTGTGATTGTTATTATTATGGACTAACCCATTATATTACTTGAATTATTGTGTATCCCTGGGACGGTTCTACCTCCGGGATATTCACTGTGACTATTTACTTTATAAGCCCTTCATGTGGTGTCGCTCAGATGCCCGACTGTGGCATGCTTGTCATTTATTTACTTTATAAGCCCTTTATGTGGTGTCGCTCAGACGCCCGACTATGGCATGCTTGTTATTTATTTACTTTATAAGCCCTTTATGTGGTGTCGACAGACGCCCGACTGTGGCCTGTTTGTTACTTATTTCACTTATAAGCCCTTTATGTGGTGTCGCTCAGACGCCCGACTAAGGCATGCTTTATATTATTGTCCTTTCAAGGCGTCGCTTCAGACACCCGATCGGTGCATTCTATTTTTATTCTCTGATTGCATACTCCTGTTTTAGATGAACAACCTGCCTACGTGCATCATGGATTTTATTTTATGACTGACGTTGTGATCATAGAATATTTCAGAGCATGATTATCGTTTGTTATATTATACCCGTGTTCAGAATGTTTGCGAGTACATTCAAAGTACTCACTGGCTTGTCCCTGGCTATTGTCTTGGCCAGATTTCTTGCATGGAGAGGAGCGTTGCGATGACAGCCCCGGAACCTAAGCAACGGTGATAGCAGCCTCGCGAAGATAGGAGTTAACCTGGTCAGCTGTTCCTGTGGGAAATTGAGTCCCATAGACGCTGATGATCCACAAACCGCTTCCGCCAAAAACCACTAGAAACCATTTGTTGTACTCATAGGCCAGAATGGTCTTGTACTACATATTTTGTAGTTTTCTTGGAATTTCTGTATCAAGTTCTTGCCTCATCAGCTAACAGTAATCCTGGGGCTGGTGAGCACAAGGGCCATTTTCTGGAAATTAATATCCCGAAAATCTAGTCCTGACAGTATCTGCAGCAAAGTGTTTAGTAGCAAAAGTGGTATGATAATAATAGTAGCGGTAGCAAAAGTAAAGATAAATGTTTTTGGGTTTTTGTAGTAGTTGTAACAGTAGCAACGGAAAAGTAAATAAGCGAAGAACAATATGTGAAAAGCTCATAGGCAATGGATCAATGATGGATAATTATGCCGGATGCGATTCCTCATCCAATAGTTATAACATAGGGTGATATAGAACTAGCTCCAATTCATCAATGTAATGTAGGCATGCATTCCGTAAATAGTCATACGTGCTTATGGAAAAGAACTTGCATGGTATCTTTTGTCCTACCCTCCCGTTGCAGCGGGATCCTTACGGAAACTAAGGGATACTAAGGCCTCCTTTTAATAGAGAACCGGAACAAAGCATTAACACATAGTGAATACATGAACTCCTCAAACTACGGTCATCACCGTGAAGTGTCCCGATTATTGTCACTTCGGGGTTGTCGGATCATAACACATAATAGGTGACTATAGACTCGCAATATAGGATCAAGAACACACATATATTCATGAAAACATAATAGGTTCAGATCTAAAATCATGGCACTCGGGCCCTAGTGACAAGCATTAAGCATAGCAAAGTCATAGCAACATCAATCTCAGAACATAGTGGATACTAGGGATCAAACCCTAACAAAACTAACTTGATTACATGGTAAATCTCATCCAACCCATCACCGTCCAGCAAGCCTACGATGGAATTACTCACGCACGGTGGTGAGCATCATGAAATTGGTGATGGAGGATGGTTGATGATGACGACGGCGACGAATCCCCCTCTTCGGAGCCCTGAACGGACTCCAGATCAGCCCTCCCGAGAGAGATTAGGGCTTGGCGGCGGCTCCGTGTCGTAAAATGCGATGAAACTTTCTCTCTGATTTTTTTCTCCCCGAGATGGTATATATGGAGTTGGAGTTAAGGTTGGGAGGTGTACAGGGGGCCCACGAGATAGGAGGGCACGCCCTAGGGGGGGCGCCCCCTGTCTCGTGGACAGCCCGTGGGCCCCCTGGCCTTCATTCTTTCGCCAAAAATTCTTATTAACTCTGAAAAGTGCCTCCGTGGATTTCCAGGACATTCCGAGAACTTTTCTTTTCTACACATAAAACAACATCATGGCAGTAATGCTGAAAACAGCGTCCGTCCGGGTTAGTTTCATTCAAATCATGCAAGTTAGAGTCCAAGACAAGGGCAATAGTGTTTGGAAAAGTAGATACGTTGGAGACGTATCAGACTCCTAACAGAGAGAGTGATGTTAGAGGAGGAAGACATAGACATAGTAACACCATAACAATAAAGGATCCTATATCTACCAGGGCGTGTAACCCAAGCCATGTGCCATAATAGCCGCCATAATATATCAATAACAACCGGCATAATATATCTTCAACACGCCCAAATCCATTGGTGGTCAACTGCAGGCGCCGATCGCTACTGCTGCTTGCCATCGCGTGGCCGCTGCTGCTTGTCGCGTGCACTATTGCTACTCTTGATCCTCGCCGTCTTCCTGAGCTGCAAGTGCACCGGCTAGCCACAACATCTGCGTACTAGCTAGCTAGACACACCGGCATACTAGCTTGCTAGCTGCACCGCTGGTGCTGCTGCTTGCTTGGTCGACGAAGAGACAGAGCACTCGGAAGAGGAACAACAGCTAGGCCGTGAAGAGGAGCAAAGACGGGGGAGGCGAGCACGTGCAGGCGGTGTATGTTGTGGGAATTGCACAATGTATTGCACTCGTGCATAGGCACGTATATATGATGTACAAAGGTGGGTTATGAACCTCAACTATACAAGGAACTAGGAGGCAGGCCCAATACACAATATGCACATAACACATATACTCAACACCCCCCGCAGTCGAAGCGGCACCGTGACTGACGCAAAGACTGGATCGGAACTCCTCAAATGACGTCATAGGCAAGCCCTTGGTCATGATATCTGCAAATCGTTGGGAAGTAGGGACGTGTAAAACACGAATATGGCCAAGGGCCACCTGTTCCCGAACAAAATGAATATCCAACTCAATATGCTTCGTCCGACGATGATGCACCGGGTTGGCGGAGAGGTAGACTACCGAGACGTTGTCGCAGTAATCCACCATGGCACGGTCAACAGGGCAAGTGAGCTCCTGAAGCAGCTGGCGAAGCCACGAACACTCGGCGACGGCGTTGGCCACCACACGATACTCAGCCTCAGCACTGGAACGAGAGACCGTAGGCTGCCGCTTGGACGACCACGAGATAAGTGAGGGTCCAATGTATACACAATAGCCCGAGGTGGAGCGACAAGTGTCAGGGCAGCCCGCCCAGTCTGCATTGGAGTAGGCGGTGAGGGCGGTGTCGGCGGAGGCGTGGAGCGTAACACCATGGTCCATAGTACCACAGACATAGTGGAGAATCCGCTTGACGGTAGCCCAGTGAACGTCTCGGGGGGCATGCATATGAAGACACACTTGCTGTACGGCATATTGGATCTTCGATCGAGTCAGTGAGGTACTGGAGAGCACCAACGATAGACCGATAGAAAGCAGCATCTGAAGCAGGAGAACCATCCATGGCAGAAAGCTTGGCCTTCGTATCAACAGGCGTGGCGGTGAGCTTGCAGTTTAGCATGCCGGCGCGCTCCAGGAGCTCATGAGCGTACTTCCACTGATGAAGGAAGAAACCATCCGAATGATGCACCACCTCGACACCGAGGAAGTAGTGCAAAGGACCCAAGTCCTTGATGGCGAACTCAGCGTGAAGACGAGCCGTGAGCTGACTCAGGAGACCAGCCATACATGCCGTCAGGATGATGTCGTCTACATAGAGTAGCAAGTAGGCCATGTCAGCGCCCTGATGATAGACAAAGAGTGAGGCGTCCGAGCGGGTAGAGCGGAACCCAAGCTGGTGAAGAAACGCCGCGATGCGCTGGTACCAAGCGCGTAGAGCCTGCTTAAGTTCGAACTGTTGGAGAACGTTGCAGAAAATAAAAAATTTCTACGTTTCACCAAGATCAATCTATGGAGTTATCTAGAAACGAGAGAGAGAGAAGTGCATCTACATACCCTTGTAGATCGCATGCGGAAGCGTTCAAGAGAACGGGGTTGAGGGAGTCGTACTCGTCGTGATCCAAATCACCAGAGATCCTAGCGCCGAACGGACGGCACCTCCGCGTTCAACACACGTACGGTTGGGAAGACGTCTCCTCCTTCTTGATCCAGCAAGGGGGAAGGAGAGGTTGATGAAGATCCAGCAGCACGACGGCGTGGTGGTGGATGCAGCAGCGATCACGGCAGGGCTTCGCCAAGCTTCTGCGAGAGGGAGAGGTGGTGCGTGGGGAGAGGGAGGCGCCAGGGACTTGGGTGCGGCTGCCCTCCCTCCCCCTCTTTATATAGGCCCCTTGGGGGGCGCCGGCCCTAGGAGATGGGAACTCCAAGGGGGGCGGCGGCCAAGGGGGTGGCTTGCCCCCCAAGGCTAGTGGAGGCGCCCCCACCCCTAGGGTTTCCAACCCTAGGCGCAGGGGGGGGGCAAAGGGGGGGCGCACCAGCCCACCAAGGGCTGGTTCCCCTCCCACTTCAGCCCATGGGGCCCTCCGGGATAGGTGGCCGCACCCGGTGGACCCCCGGGATCCTTCCAGTGGTCCTGGTACAATACCGGTGACCCCCAAAACTTTCCCGATGGCCGAAACTGCACTTCCTATATATAATTCTTCACCTCCGGACCATTCTGGAACTCCTCGTGACGTCTGGGATCTCATCCGGGACTCCGAACAACTTTCGGGTTACTACATACTCATATCTCTACAACCCTAGCGTCACCGAACCTTAAGTGTGTAGACCCTACTGGTTCGGGAGACATGCAGACATGACCGAGACGCCTCTCTGGTCAATAACCAACAGCTGGATATGGATACCCATGTTGGCTCCCACATGCTCCTCGATGATCTCATTGGATGAACCATGATGTCGAGGATTCAATCAATCCCGTATACAATTCCCTTTGTCAATCGGTACATTACTTGCCCGAGACTCGATCGTCGGTATCCCAATACCTTGTTCAATCTCGTTACCGGCAAGTCACTTTACTCATACCGTAATGCATGATCCCGTGACCAGACACTTGGTCACATTGAGCTCATTATGATGATGCATTACCGAGTGGGCCCAGAGATACCTCTCCGTCATATGGAGTGACAAATCCCAGTCTCGATTCGTGCCAACCCAACAGACACTTTCGGAGATACTCGTAGTGCACCTTTATAGTCATCCAGTTATGTTGTGACGTTTGGCACACCCAAAGCACTCCTAAGGTATCCGGGAGTTGCACAATCTCATGGTCTAAGGAAATGATACTTGACATTTGGAAAAGCTCTAGCGAAACGAACTACACAATCTTTGTGCTATGCTTAGGATTGGGTCTTGTCCATCACATCATTCTCCTAATTATGTGATTCTGTTATCAATGACATCCAATGTCCATAGTCAGGAAACCATGACTATCTGTTGATCAACGAGCTAGTCAACTAGAGGCTCACTAGGGACTTGTCGTGGTCTATGTATTCACACATGTATTACGATTTCCGGATAATACAATTATAGCATAAACAATAGACAATTATCATGAACAAAGAAATATAATAATAACCATTTTATTATTGCCTCTAGGGCATATTTCCAACAGTCTCCCACTTGCACTAGAGTCAATAATCTAGTTACATTGTGATGTATCGAACACCCATTGTGTTCTGGTGTTGATCATGTTTTTCTCTAGGGAGAGGTATAGTCAACGGATCTGCTACATTCAGATCCGTATGTACTTTACAAATATCTATGTCTCCATTTTGAACATTTTCACGGATGGAGTTGAAGCGACGCTTCATGTGCCTGGTCTTCTTGTGAAACCTGGGCTCCTTGGCAAGTGCAATAGCTCCAGTGTTGTCACAGAAGAGTGTGATCGGCCCCGACGCATTGGGTATGACTCCTAGGTCGGTGATGAACTCCTTCACCCAGATAGCTTCATGCGCTGCCTCCGAGGCTGCCATGTACTCCGTTTCACATGTAGATCCCGCCACGATGCTCTGCTTGCAACCAGCTTACTGCCCCACCATTCAAAATATACACGTATCCGTTTTGTGACTTAGAGTCATCCAGTTCTGTGTCGAAGCTAGCGCCGACGTAACCCTTTACGACGAGCTCTTCGTCACCTCCATATACGAGAAACATATCCTTAGTCCTTTTCAGGTACTTAAGGATGTTCTTGACCGCTGTCCAGTGTTCCATGCCGGGATTACTTTGGTACCTTCCTACCAAACTTACGGCAAGGTTTATATCAGGTCTGGTACAGGTCATGGCATACATGATAGACCCTATGGCTGATGCATAGGGGACGACATTCATCTTTTCTCTATCTTCTGCCGTGGTTGGACATTGAGCCGAGCTCAATTTCACACCTTGCAACACAGGCAAGAACCCCTTCTTGGAATGATCCATATTGAACTTCTTCAAAGTCTTATCAAGGTATGTGCTTTGTAAAAAACCTATGAGGCGTCTTGATCTATCTCTATAGATCTTGATGCCTAATATGTAAGCAGCTTCTCCAAGGTTCTTCATTGAAAAACACTTATTCAAGTAGGCCTTAATGTTGTCCAAAAGTTCTATATCATTTCCCATCAAAAGTATGTCATCCACATATAATATGAGAAATGCTACAGAGCTCCCACTCACTTTCTTGTAAACGCAGGCTTCTCCATAAGTCTACATAAACCCAAACGCTTTGATCATTTCATTAAAGCGAATGTTCCAACTCCAAGATGCTTGCACCAACCCATAGATGGAGCGCTGGAGCTTGCATACCTTGTTAGCATTCTTAGGGTCGACAAAACCTTCCGGCTGCATCATATACAGCTCTTCCTTAAGATGACCGTTAAGGAATGCCGTTTTGACGTCCATTTGCCATATCTCATAATCATAGTATGCGGCAATTGCTAACATGATTCGGATGGACTTCAGCTTCACTACGGGAGAGAATGTCTCATCGTAGTCAATCCCTTGAACTTGTCGATAACCCTTAGCGACAAGTCGAGCTTTATAGATGGTAACATTACCATCCGCGTCCGTCTTCTTCTTAAAGATCCATTTGTTTTCTATCACTCGCCGATCATCGGGCAAGTCTGTCAAAGTCCATACTTTGTT
Organism: Triticum aestivum; assembly: GCF_018294505.1. Taxonomy (NCBI): domain Eukaryota; kingdom Viridiplantae; phylum Streptophyta; class Magnoliopsida; order Poales; family Poaceae; genus Triticum; species Triticum aestivum. Next base: position 534,434,791 of record NC_057813.1, on the reverse strand, counting down.
TTCATACATGGAACCTATCTTGGATTGCATGGCTTCAAGCCATTTGTTGGAATCTGGGCCCGCCGTTGCTTCTTCATAGTTCGAAGGTTCACCGTTGTCTAACAACATGATTTCTAGGACAGGGTTGCCATACCACTCTGGTGTGGAACGTGTCCTCGTGGACCTACGAAGTTCAGTAGTAACTTGATCCGAAGTACCTTGATCATCATCATTATTTTCCTCTCTTGTTGGTGCAGGCACCACAGGAACATCTTCCTGAGCTGCACTACTTATCGGTTCAAGATGTAGTACTTCATCAAGTTCCACTTTCCTCCCACTTACTTCTCTCGAGAGAAACTCTTTCTCCAGAAAGGACCCGTTCTTGGCAACAAAGATCTTGCCCTCGGATCTTAAGTAGAAGGTATAACCAATGGTTTCCTTAGGGTATCCTATGAAGATGCATTTTTCCGACTTGGGTTCGAGCTTTTCAGGTTGAAGCTTCTTGACATAAGCATCGGATCCCCAAACGTTTAGAAATGATAGCTTAGGTTTCTTCCCAAACCATAATTCATACGGTGTCGTCTCAACAGATTTAGACGGTAACCTATTTAAAGTGAATGTAGCTGTCTCTAGAGCGTATCCCCAAAATGATAGCAGTAAATAGGTAAGTGACATCATAGATCGCACCATATCCAATAGAGTGCGATTACGACGTTCGGACACACCGTTACGCTGAGGTGTTCCAGGCGGCGTGAGTTGTGAAATGATTCCACATTTCCTAAAGTGCGTACCAAATCTGTGACTTAAATATTCTCCCCCATGATCTGATCGTAAGAACTTTATCTTTCGGTCACGTTGATTCTCTACCTCATTCTGAAATTCCTTGAACTTTTCAAAGGTCTCAGACTTGTGTTTCATCAAGTAGACATACCCATATCTACTCAAGTCATTAGTGAGAGTGAGAACATAACGATATCCTCCGCGAGCCTCAATGCTCATTGGACCGCACACATCAGTATGTATGATTTCCAATAAGTTGGTTACTCGCTCCATTGTTCCGGAGAACAGAGTCTTGGTCATTTTGCCCATGAGGCATGGTTCGCATGTGTCAAACGATTCATAATCTAGAGACTCTAAAAGTCCATCAGCATGGAGCTTCTTCATGCACTTGACACCAATGTGACCAAGGCGGCAGTGCCACAAGTATGTGAGACTATCGTTATCAACTTTACATCTTTTGGTATTCACACTATGAATATGTATAACATTACGCTCGAGATTCATCAAGAATAAACCATTCACCAACGGGGCATGACCATAAAACATATCTCTCATATAAATAGAACAACCATTATTCTCGGATTTAAATGAGTAGCCATCTCGAATTAAACGACATCCTGATACAATGTTCATGCTCAAAGCTGGCACTAAATAACAATTATTGAGGTTTAAAACGAATCCCGTAGGTAAATGTAGTGCTAGCATGCCTACGGCGATCACATTGACCTTGGAACCATTCCCGACGCGCATCGTCACCTCGTCCTTCGCTAGTCTCCGCTTATTCCGCAGCTCCTGCTTTGAGTTACAAATATGAGCAATCGCACCGGTATCAAATACCCAAGAGCTACTACGAGTGCTGGAAAGGTACATATCAATTACATGTATATCACATATACCTTTGGTTTTGTCGGCCTTCTTGTCCGATAAGTACTTGGGGCAGTTCCGCTTCCAGTGACCACTTCCCTTGCAATAAAAGCACTCAATCTCAGGCTTGGGCCCTGTCATGCCCAATATGCGACCCTATCCAAGAGGAACTCGAAGGTCCCACCAAGGATAGACCCGCATATTGAAACGCTTTTGCAAGGTGGATATCATTACATCAACATTACATAATAGATGGGGATACATACAAGGCATACAAATGCCGCAAGTATACATCAATACATCATACATAAGATCAACATTCGACTACGGATGAAACACAAACAGAAACTCAAACGACATCCACCCTGCTAGCCCAGGCTGCCGACCTGGAACCTATCCCCTGATCAAAGAAGAAGCAGAAGAAGAACTCCAAAACAAGCAAACATCGCTCTTGCGCCATGATCATCGCATAACCTGAACCTGCAACTATTGTTGTAGTAATCTGTGAGCCACGAGGACTCAGCAATCCCATTACCATGGATATCAAGACTAGCAAAGCTTAATGGGTAAGGAAGGGGAAAAGTGGTGAGGTTGCAGCAGCGACTAAGCATATATGGTGGTTAACATACGCAAATAAGAGCGAGAAGAGAAGCAAACGGAAAGGTCGTGAAGCTAGCAATGATCAAGAAGTGATCCTGAACTCCTACTTACGTCAAACATAACCCAAAACCGTGTTCACTTCCCGGACTCCGCCGAAAGAGACCATCACAGCTACACACGCGGTTGATGTGTTTTAATTAAGTCAAGTGTCAAGTTATCTACAACCGGACATTAACAAATTCCCATCTGCCACATAACCGCGGGCACGGCTCTCGAAAGTTTATACCCTGCAGGGGTGTCCCAACTTAGCCTATTATAAGCTCTCACAGTCAATGAAGGATATTCCTTCTCCCAGGAAGACCCGATCAGTCTCGGAATCTCGGTTTACAAGACATTTTGACAATGGTAAAACAAGACCAGCAAGAGCGCCTGATGCGCCGACATCCCGATAGGAACTGCACATATCTCGTTCTCAGGGCAACACCGGATGAGCAATCTGTACAACTAAAACCAGACCTCAAGTTTCCCTGAGGGGGCGCTGCAAAGGGCTCTGGTTCGGACCAACACTTAGAGAAGCATTGGCCCGGGGGGGCTGAATAAAGATGACCCTCGGGCTCCGGAAACCCAAGGGAAAAAGGGGTAGGTGAGGCAAATGGTAAAACCAAGGTTGGGCCTTGCTGGAGGAGTTTTATTCAAAGCGAACTGTCAAGGGGGTCCCATAAATCACCCAACCGCATGAGGAACGCAAAATCCGGGAACATAACACCGGTATGACGGAAACTAGGGTGACAAGAGTGGAACAAAACACCAGGCATAAGGCTGAGCCTTCCACCCTTTACCAAGTATATAGATGCATTAATTAAATAAGAGATATTGTGATATCCCAACATAATCTTGTCCATCATGGGGCAATCTTCAACTTCACCTGCAACTAACAACACTATAAGAGGGGCTGAGCAAAGCGGTAACATAGCCAAACAATGGTTTGCTAGGAAGGGTGAAAAGGTTAAAGGCTAACATGGCAATTTGGGAAGGCTTGAAGAACAAGTGATAGGAAGCGCAGCATAGCGATAAAACGAAGCAACTAGCATAGCAATGATAGTAGTGAGATCCAGGGTAGCGGTCATCTTGCCTGAAATCCCGCAAGGAAGAAGAACGAGGTCCATGAAGAAGACGAACATGAGAAGTCGAATGAATCCTCACAATCGCAACATTACCGGAACTAAGAAGCAACACCGGAAAGAAACAAACAACATGGTGAACACACAAGCATAATCATGGCATGATGCACAATCAAGTATGATGCATGTCCGGTTTAAAGAGCATGGCATGGCAAAGTGCAACAAACGGTACTACAAGTTAAGTGGAGCTCAATATGCAACGAGTTGCATATTGACGAAACACCATATTCGAGTTATTTAGTTCGCTCTCGTTTAGGTACACAACAATATTAAATGTTGTTAAACATGGCAAGAGGTGAAGCATAAGTAAACTAACTATTTAGGGAAGTTTAAATGAGGCCGGAACAACAAACAACAATTCCGGAAAATCCCCATATGCATATTTCAAATTTGGTACTGTTCTGCCCTAAACCATATTTTATAGTTGTTAAACAGGAAAATTACGTGCAACATGTTAAACTAGGCATTTTTCCACCCCATTTACATATAAAGTTTATTAAATTTGGAGCTACGGCTATTTAGTTATGAATTAAAACATTTTAACATGGCATTTGAGCAAGTTTAATCAAACAACATGTTTAAACATATTTAACATGGATGAAAGTGGCAAATTATTAATCTACACAAAATTCTAAGCATTTTACATATTTGAAGTTTTAACATATGACGCATGGTTGTTGAGTTTTTATATAAATGAAGTGCAAGGGTTTTTCTGCAAAACAGCAGCTCTCTGGAAAATAGCTAAAATCGCAGACATGAAAAAAAACATGATGGGCTGAATCAAGCTGGCCCAACAGGAGGAAAAATAGAGGAGGGGCGCTGGGGTGTGGCCTCACCCAGTGGGCCTTGGCCCGTCGGTGGAGAAGGAAGCAGCGAACGAAGCGGGCGAGTTGGCGGCTGGGCTTGGATCGAACGAGGGGAGGGGCGCGGTCAACGCTCCAGAACGAGCGGTACTTGGCGCTGGTCGTCGTCCCTGCATGCAGAAGCAGGGGAGGCCAGCGATGAGGACTTGGCGGAGGCAGCGGCGAGGAGAAGGACTCCGGCGAGGGTGATGCTCCTCCTGTGGACGCATCCGAGAGAGAGGGAGACGGGTGAGAGATAGAAGGTGAAGGGGAAGGAAGAAATAGGGGCACGGCGGCGCTGCCGGAGGAGATGCAAGCGACGGGGAGGGTTAGTGGCGACAACAGGACGCGAAGGAAGGCACGAGGCTGGACCGGCCGGAGCTCGATGTGGTTGCTGAGGGGAACCGAATCCAAAGGCCGGAGCCTTGATCTGAGGAAGAGGACGGCCATGGCGGATTAGCACGGGGACGAAGGGGAAGCAGAGGTGCGGGACTGCGACGGCGCTGGTGGCCTCCGACGAGCTGAGGAGGTCCGGCGGTCGTGAGGCGCGCGGGGTGGCCGGTTCAACACGCGCCCGACTTGGGTTCGAGCGGGAAGGCATCCTCTGTTCGACAGGAAGCAGAGCAACATCGGCAGTTGGCGGCGGACTTGGCGCAACTGCGGCGACTTGGCGAAGGCGCAACAGCAGGGACTTGGCGGCCCGGTGAGGGAACAGGACTAGGACGACAAGATCGGACAGAGGGGCCGGACCTAGGGCGTGGAGGCAAGGATCCATGGCGACTGCAAGCTTGCCGGCGTCGGGGACGAGCACAACTCCTCGGGGCTTCCTGCGAGACGATACAGAGACGAGAGAGGGATTTGAGAGACAGAGAGAAAGGCAGGAGAAGGAAGGGAAGGGACGACACATGGCTCATCTGCAGCGTTCGGAGCTGCTAGTGGACGAGGTTGGAGCGGGAGGCAGACGCGGCAAGGCAGGGATCGAGGGGATCCACAGGAGGACGAGCTCGGGAGGCAGCTCGCATCCCTGGGGCAGGAGGCTTGGCGTGGGATGCTGGTTCGGTCATCCGGCGGCGGGGCTGCAGTTGCTATTCACCGGTTGCTCGGTGCTGCTGCTGGACGACGAGGAGGAGGCAGGTGGTTGGCTCGATGCTGAAAACAAGGGAGGTGGTCGGGCGGAGAGGTGGATCTGGGAGGATCCCGATGGAGATGGTGAGTGGGTGGCGGCGCGACGATGGGAAAGGATGGATTGGACAGGTAGAGGCTAGGGTTAGGTTGTTTAAGTAGCTAGGTGGACTAGCTTAGGGGCAAAACGGACCCTCTTATTAAAATCGAACGGTCGAGAAAAAAATAGGTAAGGAGTCCAAATGAGAAAACGGAGATGTTTTAGGGATGTTGGGTGATGATCCGGACCCATCGGTAGCGACCGCCCGGGTCGGGTCCAGGGGAGTTTCTGACGCGCGCGAGGGGGATGCGAGCTGGCAAGAGAGGTTAGGTGGTCACGGTCAAGAGGGACGCGAAAACCAGATTGGTCACGGAACGATCAACGAAGGCAAGGGGTTTGATGAGCTCACAAAAGAGAGATAAAAGAGCGGTCCGGTTGATCTGAGAGAAGGTCAACCGAGACACGGAAGAAGCGGCAACTACGAGCGGATGCAAGTTTTATGAAAACGATGTCGATGCAATGCGAATGATGACATGAGACGAGATGCATGACACGAACAAAATGCAAAACAACAGACAAAAACCCAACCACGGAGGAAATAATAAATCACATAGCCGGAAATGGCAAGAGTCGGAGTTACGAATATGGAAAGTTGTTTCTGTGGTGTTACAACACTCCACCACTACGAGAGGATCTCGTCCCGAGATCTAGGGTGGCACCGGAGGGAAAAGAAAGAGGAAGATGAGAGGTAAAACTAAGTTGCTTCTTCGACAAACGAGTGAAACCATTAACCTTGAGAGGTTGAGCAAAATGAAAGGAAGAAAACAACGAAGATGAGCAAAGTTGAAAACACTCCATTAGAAAAAAGGAACAAGGGATACAACGAGAACCAAGAGGTTTAGTGATAAGATAGATATTGAAACCACTCCGGTTAAAAATAGATAGAGAAGGAATAAGATTGATATAATTTGGGCAGCACTCCGACTAAAAGAAGAAGGAAAACTTGATAGGATGAAAAGAACTTGAAGGGATGACACAACACTCCAGTTAAATGGATAAGCATGAAAAGAACACGATCCTCACAAATCGAGATGATGAGTGAAGAGAGCAACATCACCATGCCTCCAGAAGAAAGAATAGAAGATAGGTCATTGGAATAAAAGAATGGAGAAGAAAATGCCAACTTCTGCCACAAATGAGCTTGGAAAGCACCCTTCCAAGAAGGTTATAACGGAGTTGTTGGAAAACCAACAACGAAACGAATAAGCTTGTAGTGGGCTTATGGAAAACATCTCAAGACTATGAGGTGACAACCGACCACAAATGGAAACCATTGATTTGATTGAGAGCACCGAAGAGATGAAAAACTTCTTCCACCAAGATGATAAAGAGCAAGCTTGGGTCATGCATAATCACCACAAATAGCAACAACCCTTAAGGAAAGCTTTAGGTGAAATCTAACCCAAGATAACTCCAACAAAAGATTGATTGGTTGAAAAGATCTCTTGAGCGAAGAGAAAATGATGGATTTAAATATCTCATTCTTAACAACTTGACCTTGAAACATGAAGGAAAATTGTCAAGAATGGCATACTACCACCTCAAAAGATAAGGTAGGAGAATTGCACTTTGGAATGCAAGATGAAGAATACTTGAACTCCTCAAAACAAAACATGTGTTGAGCACCATGTTTATTTTTGAGTATAGCTTGGCGGATCATAACTTCAAGAGAAATCTTGAAGAACAATTGAAGAATGAAAAGAATCCTTGACGAACCATCATGTAGAGCCTCCATGAAGAAGTCCGGTAATAAAAGGATGATAGAAAGAAAGAGAAGTTGAAAACACAAGGTGAAGCCTTGCAATGATTTAGATGGAGCTTCGCGATGATATAACCGAGAAAAACTTGGAACTCTGGAAAAGGAAAAGATGAAACACTACAACCGAGAATTACTTCATCATGAACAATCTCCGGAAGAAAATAATTGAATCACCTCGAGGAAATAAGAATAAGATTTATTATATGCTTATCCTTCATCAAATTAAATTGATGACAAGCAATGGATTTGGCATACTGCTTATTCCCGTAGAAAGGATTAAGAGGTATATAGTGTAAACTTGAGAAGGTGTTGATGGAACCATCGGTGGGATTTGGAAACAATGAATATTTGATATGATAACAAAGGAAGTGAAATCTTGAACGAACCACCATAAGAATTGAAAATGAACATTGCAAAGGCACAATTCACCGGGAAGAATTGGAAAACGAATGAAGATACTTGAGGGGATTTAGATACATGAGAACGAAAAGATCATGAACTGATTAGAGGATATTTGAACGATTCACTGGTAAGATTTTGAGAACGATAGCTACACGCTGAGAATGAAGAATTATGACATGATGGCCTTCGGAGGTAAGAAATGGAAACAACTCATGAAATGCTCCGGATGGTAAGAAAAGAATTCTCACAATCGAAAAGAATTATGAGAGGATGGCATCAAGCTAGAACCATGAATCTTTGGAAGAACGGGTAAGGATTTAAGAGGAACTCTTCTTCGGTCTTCAAAATCCGAGAATGACGACGAGAAATACCACCATGAATAGTTGAGATACTCTGGAAGAATGAAAAAGAGGAAGGGTTGAACCAAAGATGAAAAGAATTTGAAAGCGATCTTGGACAAGGCATATGACTGATGACAATTCATTCTTACGTCAACTTTGAAAAAGAATTATAGAATAACTCCGGGAAGGTTAGAAGAGTCAGGTAAGATCCTGGAAAAATACCTGTGGGTTAGGGCCCACTAAAAAGAAAACACCACTGAACAATTTTAAAGAGAGGTTGCACCGGTTGAATTAAATGACTTGAATGAGATAACAACCTCAAAATGTCTTGAACGGATTGAGAATGGAAACACAAGTCTTCCGAGATATCTTCAGCACTCCAAAATAAATGAATAGCGAGAAGTGAAAGATTAAGAGGTGCACCGGTATGAAAAAGCATTTGACACGAGGAAAAGAATATGATCAACACTGAAAACTTGAAATTAATCCACCGGAGAAGAATACGAGAATGAAGAATGATGAACTTGAAACTGTTGAGCATCTTCATGGGAAATCACCGGATAATAACATTGACGGGAAAAGAATGGAGAAACTTCACATCCATAAGATGGATACTTGATTAAGATATCTGAGTCCTTGAAGAAAAGGGTGGGAGGGTGGGAAAACAAAGGCAACTTGGGGACGGATGAAATGGATACCCTTGAGAAAACTTAGAATTGATCTCACAAATGTTGAAATGATCGGTTCCACTTGAAGAGAAGCACACCGGTTGGAAAGAGTTGACATGACAATCTCGATGATCAAAAGGATCAATACTCCCATAGAAATATGAGAACACCGCTCGAAAGGTATGGAATCAACACTTAACATTGAAGCAACTCGAATACCACAAATAAAACAAAACAAAGGATTTGGCTTGCAGAATAAGCCAGAACAAACATATGATAGAGATTTCGTCTGAAGTTTTCGTGGTGGGGCCCACACGGGCTTGATCGTACAGCACCATCATGTACAAGGCAGTGCACATGACATACGAAGTGCCCCCGAACCAGCATAGCCAAGGGTTCTTTAAGACACAATGATACCACTGTAAAAAGGACCGTGGATAGGCGGACCACTAGACGTCGAACCCCAATCTCATATCATGCATCTGTCGGAAAGATATTCTAGGAGCTACTTGAATTCCCACATATAAAACTCCCGAAACTTTCTGGTTATGCAATCTGGTGTTGGGGATACAGGGGAAGCAATATATCTCACCCAAACTAACAATCCCTACATCCAGCTGTATCCATCCGTCAACACATAACCAAGAAAACTCCGTAAATCGTGTACCTCAACCTTCGAAAAGCATCCGTTATACGAGCTATGGCAATACTCCCGAACTCCCCAGTACTTGGTGACGTCGAGGTTATCTCACCAACTACTGCATAAAAGAGATTTTCGATGTCGGCAAAACTCAGGTATTCCAGAACTCCAACGATAAAATTGTGACGACAACACCTCGGAGCTCAACTCCCCGGGACACTGCCACAACCCCTAAATGTTAGGAGGCACCAAGAACAATGTTCTCGTCACAAAACCATTGGAACGATTCCAAGATACCCGCGTGATCCTTAATTTTTTTTAGTGACATTTGAGGAGAGGAAAGACAAAACATCTACATCAGGAGTCCTCACCAAAGCGACGAAGGGGCTGAGGAGTAAAAAGAATCCTACTCTCCGATATATATAATCCTAAGACTCAAAATAGTTTTCTTCTAGACTCAACAACGGCCAACAATCAAGGGGGCTCCTATGGTCGGTCGAGGCTCTGATACCATCTTGTCACGCCCAATATGCGACCCTATCCAAGAGGAACTCGAAGGTCCCACCAAGGATAGACCCGCATACCGAAATGCTTTTGCAAGGTGGATATCATTACATCAACATTACATAATAGATGGGGATACATACAAGGCATACAAATGCCGCAACTATACATCAATACATCATACATAAGATCAACATCCGACTACGGATGAAACACAAACAAAAACTCAAACGACATCCACCCTGCTAGCCCAGGCTGCCGACCTGGAACCTATCCCCTGATCGAAGAAGAAGCAGAAGAAGAACTCCAAAACAAGCAAACATCACTCTCGCGCCATGATCATCGCATAACTTGAACCTACAACTGTTGTTGTAGTAATCTGTGAGCCACGAGGACTCAGCAATCCCATTACCATGGGTATCAAGACTAGCAAAGCTTAATGGGTAAGGAAGGGGAAAAGTGGTGAGGTTGCAGCAGTGACTAAGCATATATGGTGGCTAACATACGCAAATAAGAGCGAGAAGAGAAGCAAATGGAACAGTCGTGAAGCTAGCAATGATCAAGAAGTGATCCTGAACTCATACTAACGTCAAACATAACCCAAAACCGTGTTCACTTCTCGGACTCCGCCGAAAAGAGACCATCACGGCTACACACGCGGTTGATGCATTTTAATTAAGTCAAGTGTCAAGTTATCTACAACCGGACATTAACAAATTTCCATCTGCCACATAACCGCGGGCACGGCTCTCAAAAGTTTATACCCTGCAGGGGTGACCCAACTTAGCCCATTATACGCTCTCACGGTCAAAGAAGGATATTCCTTCTCCCAGGAAGACCCGATCAGTCTCGGAATCCCGGTTTACAAGACATTTCGACAATGGTAAAACAAGACCAGCAAGACCGCCCGATGCGCCGACATCCCGATAGGAACTGCACATATCTCGTTCTCAGGGCAACACCGGATGAGCAATCCGTACAACTAAAACCAGACCTCAAGTTTCCCTGAGGGGGCGCTGCAAAGGGCTCTGGTTCGGACCAACACTTAGAGAAGCATTGGCCCGGGGGGGTGAATAAATATGACCCTCGGGCTCCGGAAACCCAAGGGAAAAAGGGGTAGGTGAGGCAAATGGTAAAACCAAGGTTGGGCCTTGCTGGAGGAGTTTTATTCAAAGCGAACTGTCAAGGGGGTCCCATAAATCACCCAACCGCGTGAGGAACGCAAAATCCGGGAACATAACACCGGTATGACGGAAACTAGGGCGGCAAGAGTGGAACAAAACACCAGGCATAAGGCCGAGCCTTCCACCCTTTACCAAGTATATAGATGCATTAATTAAATAAGATATTGTGATATCCCAACATAATCTTGTCCATCATGGGGCAATCTTCAACTTCACCTGCAACTAACAACGCTATAAGAGGGGTTGAGCAACGTGGTAACATAGCCAAACAACGGTTTGCTAGGAAGGGTGAAAAGGTTAAAGGCTGACATGGCAATTTGGGAAGGCTTGAAGAACAAGTGATAGGAAGCGCAACATAGCGATAAAACAAAGCAACTAGCATAGCAATGATAGTAGTGAGATCCAGGGTAGCGGTCATCTTGCCTGAAATCCCGCAAGGAAGAAGAACGAGGTCCATGAAGAAGACGAACGGGAGAAGTCGAACGAATCCTCACAATCGCAACATTACTGGAACTAAGAAGCAACACCGGAAAGAAACAAACAACATGGTGAACGCACAAGCATAATCATGGCATGATGCGCAATCAAGTATGATGCATGTCCGGTTTAAAGAGCATGGCATGGCAAAGTGCAACAAACGGTACTACAAGTTAAGTGGAGCTCAATATGCAATGAGTTGCATATTGACGAAACACCACATTCGAGTTATTTAGTTCGCTCTCGTTTAGGTACACAACAATATTAAATGTTGTTAAACATGGCAAGAGGTGAAGCATAAGTAAACTAACTATTTAGGCAAGTTTAAATGAGGCCGGAACAACAAATAACAATTCCGGAAAATCTCCATATGCATATTTCAAATTTGGTACTGTTCTGCCCCAAACCATATTTTATAGTTGTTAAACAGAAAAATTAAGTGCAACATGTTAAACTAGGCATTTTTCCACCCCATTTACATATAAAGTTTTTTGAATTTGGAGCTACGGTTATTTAGTTATGAATTAAAACATTTTAACATGGCATTTGAGAAAGTTTAATCAAACAACATGTTTAAACATATTTAACATGGATGAAAGTGGCAAATTATTAATCTACACAAAATTCTAAGCATTTTACATATTTGAAGTTTTAACATATGATGCACGGTTGTTGAGTTTTTATATGCATGAAGTGGAAGGGTTTTTCTGCAAAACAGCAGCTCTCTGGAAAATAGCTAAAATCGCAGACATGAAAAAAACCATGACAGACTGAATCAAGCTGGCCCAACAGGAGGAAAAATAGAGGAGGGGCGCTGGGGTTTGGCCTCACCCAGTGGGCCTTGGCCCGTCGGTGGAGAAGGAAGCAGCAAGCGAAGCGGGCGAGCTGGCGGCTGGGCTTGGATCGAACGAGGGGAGGGGCGCGGTCAACGCTCCAGAACGAGCGGGACTTGGCGCTGGTCGTCGTCCCCGCATGCAGAAGCAGGGGAGGCTGGCGATGAGGACTTGGCGAAGGCAGCGGCGAGGAGAAGGACTCCGGCGAGGGTGATGCTCCTCCTGTGGACGCATCAGAGAGAGAGAGAGAGAGAGAGGGAGACGGGTGAGAGATAGAAGGTGAAGGGGAAGGAAGAAACAGGGGCACGGCGGCGCTGCCGGAGGAGATGCAGGCGACGGGGAGGGTTCGTGGCGACGGTAGGACGCGAAGGAAGGCGCGAGGCTGGACCGGCCGGAGCTCGATGTGGTTGCTAGGGGAACCGAATCCGAAGGCCGGAGCCTTGATCTGAAGAAGACGACGGCCATGGCGGATTAGCACGGGGACGAAGGGGAAGCAGAGGTGTGGGACTGCGACGGCGCTGGTGGCCTCCGGCGAGCTGTGGAGGTCCGGCGGTCGAGAGGCGCGTGGGGTGGCCGGTTCAACATGCGCCTGACTTGGGTTCGAGCGGGAAGGCATACTCTGTTCGACAGGAAGCAGAGCAACATCGGCAGTTGGCGGCGGACTTGGCGCGACTGCGGCGACTTGGCGAAGGCACAGCTGCATGGACTTGGCGGCCCGGCGAGGGAACGGGACTAGGACGGCGGGATCTGACGGAGGGGCCGGACCTAGGGCACGGAGGCGAGGATCCATGGCGTCTGCAAGCTTGCCAGCGTTGGGGACGAGCACAACTCCTCGGGGCTTCCTGCAAGACGAGACAGAGATGAGAGTGGGATTTGAGAGACAGAGAGAAAGGCAGGAGAAGGAAGGGAAGAGACGGCACAGGGCTCATCTGCGGCGTTCGGAGCTGCTAGTGGACGAGGTTGGAGTGGGAGGCAGACACGGCAAGGCAGGGATCGAGGGGATCCACAGGAGGACGAGCTCGGGAGGCAGCTCGCATCCCTGGGGCAGGAGGCTTGGCGCGGGATGCTGGTTCTGTCAGTCGGCGGCGGGGCTGCAGTTGCTGTTCACCGGTTGCTCGGTGCTGCTATTGGACGAGGAGGAGGAGGCAGGTCGTTGGCTCGATGCTGAAAACAAGGGAGGTGGTCGGGCGGAGAGGTGGATCTGGGAGGATCTCGATGGAGATGGTGAGTGGGTGGCGGCGGCACGATGGGAAAGGATGGATTGGACAGGTAGGGGCTAGGGTTAGGTTGTTTAAGTAGCTAGGTGGACTAGCTTAGGGTCAAAACGGACCCTCTGATTAAAATTGAACGGTCGAGAAAAAAATAGGTAAGGAGTCCAAATGAGAAAACAGAGATGTTTTAGGGTTGTTGGGGGATGATCCGGACCCATCGGCAACGACTGCCCGGGTCGGGTCCAGGGGAATTTCTGACGCGCGCGAGGGGGCTGCAAGCTGGCAAGAGAGGTTAGGTGGTCACGGTCAAGAGGGACGCGAAAACCAGATTGGTCTCGGAACGATCAATGAAGGCAAGGGGTTTGATGAGCTCAGAAAAGAGAGAGAAGAGAGCGGTCCGGTTGATTTGAGAGAAGGTCAGCCGAGACACAGAAGAAGTGGCAACTACGAGCGGATGCAAGTTTTATGAAAACGATGCGGATGCAATGCGAATGATGACATAAGACGAGATGCATGACAAGAACAAAATGCAAAACAACAGACAAAAACCCAACCACGGAGGAAATAATAAATCACATAGCCGGAAATGGCAAGAGTCGGAGTTACGAATATGGAAAGTTGTAACCGGGGCGTTACAGGTCCATTGTTTGACTTCTTCCCGGCAACTGGCTTACTGGGCGCGGCAACTCCCTTGCTGTTCTTCTTGAAGTTCTTCTTACCCTTGCCCTTCTTGAACTTAGTGGTTTTATTCACCATCAACACTTGATGTTCCTTTTTGATCTCTACCTCCGCTGATTTCAGCATTGAATATACCTCAGGAATGGTCTTTTCCATCCCCTGCATATTAAAATTCATCACAAAGCTCTTGTAGCTCAGTGGAAGCGACTGCAGGATCCTGTCAATGACCGCGTCATCTGGGAGATTAACTCCCAGCTGAGTCAAGCGGTTGTGCAACCCAGACATTTTGAGCATGTGCACACTGACAGAACTATTTTCCTCCATCTTACAACTGAAGAATTTGTCAGAGACTTCATATCTCTCGACCCGGGCATGAGCTTGGAAAACCATTTTCAGCTCTTCGAACATCTCATATGCTCCGTGTTGCTCAAAACGCTTTTGGAGCCCCGGTTCTAAGCTGTAAAGCATGCCGCACTGAACGAGGGAGTAATCATCAGCACGAGACTGCCAAGCGTTCATGACGTCTTGGTTCTCTGGGATGGGTGCTTCACCTAGCGGTGCTTCTAGGACATAATCTTTCTTGGCAGCTATGAGGATGATCCTCAGGTTCCGGACCCAGTCTGTATAGTTGCTGCCATCATCTTTCAGCTAGGTTTTCTCTAGGAACGCGTTGAAGTTGAGGTGGACATGAGCGTTGGCCATTTGATCTACAAGACATTTTGCAAAGGTTTTTAGACTAAGTTCATGATAATTAAGTTCATCTAATCAAATTATTCAATGAACTCCCACTTAGACAGACATCCCTCTAGTCATCTAAGTGAAACATGATCCGAGTCAACTAGGCCGTGTCTGATCATCATGTGAGACGGACTAGTCATCATCGGTGAACATCTTCATGTTGAACGTATCTTCTATACGACTCATGCTCGACCTTTCGGTCTTCCATGTTCCGAGGCCATGTCTGTACATGCTAGGCTCGTCAAGTCAACCTAAGTGTATTGTGTGTGTAAATCTGGCTTACACCCGTTGTATTCGAACGTTAGGATCTATCACACCCGATCATCACGTGGTGCTTCGAAACAACAAACCTTCGCAACGGTGCACAGTTAGGGGGAACACTTTTCTTGAAATTATTTCGAGGGATCATCTTATTTAAGCTACCGTTGTTCTAAGCAAATAAGATGTAAAACATGATAAACATCACATGCAATCAAATAGTGACATGATATGGCCAATATCATATTACTCCTTTGATCTCCATCTTCGGGGCGCCATGATCATCTTCGTCACCGGCATGACACCATGATCTCCATCATCGTGTCTTCATGAAGTTGTCACGCCAACGACTACTTCTACTTCTATGGCTAACGCGTTTAGCAATAGAGTAAAGTAATTTACATGGCGTTCTTCAATGACACGCAGGTCATGCAAAAAATAAAGACAACTCCTATGGCTCCTGCCGGTTGTCATACTCACCGACATGCAAGTCGTGATTCCTATTACAAGAACATGATCATCTCATACATCACATATATCATTCATCACATCCTTTGGCCATATCACATCACACGGCACATGCTGCAAAAACAAGTTAGACGTCCTCTAATTGTTGTTGCAAGTTTTTACGTGGCTTCTATAGGTTTCTAGCAAGAATGTTTCTTACCTACGTAAAACCACAACGTGATATGCCAATTTCTATTTACCCTTCATAAGGACCCTTTTCATCGAATCCGCTCCAACTAAAGTGGGAGAGATAGACACCCGCTAGCCACCTTACGCAACTACTGCATGTCAGTCGGTGGGACCTGTCTCACGTAAGCGTACGTGTAAGGTCGGTGCGGGCCGCTTCATCCCATGATGCCGCTGAAGCAAGATAAGACTAGTAGTGGCAAGAAAATTGACAATATCTACGCCCACAACTGCTTTGTGTTCTACTCGTGCATAGTAACTACGCATAGACCTAGCTCTGATACCACTGTTGGAGAACGTTGTAGAAAATAAAAATTTCTATGTTTCACCAAGATCAATCTATGGAGTCATCTAGCAACGAGAGAGAGGAGTGCATCTACATACCCTTGTAGATCGCGTGCGGAAGCATTCAAGAGAACGGGGTTGAGGGAGTCGTACTCGTCGTGATCCAAATCACCGGAGATCCTAGCGCCGAACGGACGGCACCTCCGCGTTTAACACACGTATGGTTGGGAAGATGTCTCCTCCTTCTTGATCCAGCAAGGTGGAAGGAGAGGTTGATGAAGATCCAGCAGCACGACGCCATGGTGGTGGATGCAGCAGCGATCACGGCAGGGCTTCACCAAGCTTCTGCGAGAGGGAGAGGTGGTGCATGAGGAGAGGGAGGCGCCAGGGACTTGGGTGCGGCTGTCCTCCCTTCCCCCTCTTTATATAGGCCCCCTAGGGGGCGCCGGCCCTAGGAGATGGGATCTCCAAGGGGGGGCGGCGGCCAAGGGGGTGGCTTGCCCCCCAAGGCAAGTGGAGGCGCCCCCCACCCCTAGGGTTTCCAACCCTAGGCGCAGGGGGGCCCAAAGGGGGGGCCCACCAGCCCACCAGGGACTGGTTCCCCTCCCACTTCAGCCCATGGGGCCCTCCGAGATAGGTGGCCCCACCCGGTGGACCCCCGGGACCCTTCTGGTGGTCCCGGTACAATACCAGTGACCCCCGAAACTTTCCCGATGGCCGAAACTTCACTTGCTATATATAATTCTTCACCTCCGGACCATTCCGGAACTCCTCGTGACGTCCGGGATCTCATCCGGGACTTCGAACAACTTTTGGGTTACTGCATACTCATATCTCTACAACCCTAGCGTCACCGAACCTTAAGTGTGTAGACCCTACGGGTTCGGGAGACATGCAGACATGACCGGGACGCCTCTCCGGTCAATAACCAACAACGGGATCTGGATACCCATGTTGGCTCCCACATGCTCCTCGATGATCTCATTGGATGAACCACGATGTCGAGGATTCAATCAATCCCGTATACAATTCCCTTTGTCAATCGGTACATTACTTGCCCGAGACTCGATCGTCGGTATCCCAATACCTTGTTCAATCTCGTTACCGGCAAGTCACTTTACTCGTACCATAATGCATGATACCGTGACCAGACACTTGGTCACATTGAGCTCATTATGATGATGCATTACCGAGTGGTGAAAGTGCTAGTTATCGACTAGAGGGGGGTGAATAGGCGATTTTTATCAAAGTCTTCAAAACGTGGAAGTTTCGAAGACAAACAATAGAAATGACCTAATTGATATGCAGCGGAAGATAAACTACAACAAGCAAGCCATAGTCAAGTATGCAATAATGTGAAAGTACAAAGACTAATAGCAGCTTGGTAGTAAGGATCAGGATGGAAAATGGTATGAAGCCAATCAACGATAGCAGTCAGGCAATGAAGTCAAACAGGTATGACAAACAGGCAATGACTTCACGAAGACAAACTTAAGGTAAGGGGAGTTTGGGGATAGAACCAGTCACTTGTTGAAGACACATGATTTGTTGGACCAGTTCCAGTTGCTGTGACAACTGTACATCTGGTTAGGGAGGCTGAGATTCAACTCAGAAGACCGCGTCTTCACCTTATTCCCCTTGAGCTAAGGACACACAGTCCTCACCCAATCACTCTGGTAAGTCTTCAAGGTAGACTTCCGAACCTTCAGAGACTTCGTTCACCGGCGATCCACAATGACTCTTGGATGCTCAGAACGCGACGCCTAACCGGCTGGAGGATACACAGTCCTCAAGTGTAATAAGTCTTCAGGTCACACAGACAGAAAGACTTCAGTGATGCCTAACACTCTTTGGCTCTGGGTGTTTGGGCTTTGTCCTCGCAAGGATTTCTCTCTCTCAAAGGCTTCGAGGTGGGTTGCTCTCAAACAACAAAATCCGTAAACTAACTCTGAGCAGCCACCAATTTATGGTGTAGGGGGTGGGCTATTTATAGCCACAAGGCAACCCGACCTGATATGTCCGAAATGACCCTGGGTCACTAAGGAACTGACACGTGTTCCAATGGTCAGATTTCAAACACACACGGTAACTTTCCTTGGGCTACAAGCAAAGCTGACTCATCCAGCTCTAGATAAGATTTGCTCTCATTGTCTTCGCTCAAAGACATCGGATTTGGGTTGAGCATCACTTTAGTCATTCTGACTTTGTTCATTTGGACCCCACTTAACAGTACGGTGGTTCCAATGACTCAACAAAGAAGAAAAGGAAACAACGAAACAACACAGTCTTCGCGCTCCATAGTCTTCACTCATTGTCTTCTCATGTAATAGTCTTCAATGTGAATATCTTCACATACCACCATTGTCGTCAATGTCTTCATACATTTTTAGGGGTAATCTCCGGTAGGTAAACCGAATCAATGAGGGACACTACCTGCGTTATCCTGCAATTCTCACAAATGCATTAGTCCCTCAACCAACTTTGTCGTCAATACTCCAAAACCAACTAGGGGTGGCACTAGATGCACTTACAATCTCCCCCTTTTTGGTGATTGATGACAAACTGGTTGAAGTTTTCAACGGGAGTGAAGTATGTGAAATTGTAAAGGATAGGGTATTGTCTTCATAAGTGGCAAGGGCTCCCCCTGAAGATGTGCATATAAGTAATTTGCTTTTGGAATCCAAATGCACATGGCAGGTTGTACTTGTGGAGATCCTCTTCAACTTATGAAGATAATTCATCATGCATGAAATGATATAACTAAAAGAATGACATGCATAATGGAAAATGGACGTCTGCAGAATGATCTAAGTGCGGAAATTATCATCACACACGAAAAAGCAAATAAGTAGCAGACGACCATCGAGTTTAAGTGTTACTACTCAATGAACGAAATGTATCGAAAGCAAGAGTTGTAACCACTAGGCAAAATATAAAGCAACCGCCCATATGAACCCGCTTGAAGACTATCAAACTCATATGCTTCTCCCCCTTTTGTCAGTAATGACCAAAAAGGTTTGAAGACATGGAGCATCTACTCGTCCTCATGAGGAGTAGGTGAAGCAGCAGGGTTGTCGTTGTTGGTTGGCGGTGCAGACGAACTTGGTGCAGTGTCGATGCGTGCAGAAGTAGGGGGTGGTGAAGTAGCATCGTCTTCATCATCGATCACGTTGGCATTCACAGTTGCCGTGGAGGAAGAATAGTCAGAGTCTTTAAGGGATGGAGTTCGACGTAGGACAACATTCCGTGGAGGAGTGGAGTCAAACTTGAATCTTTCAGTGAAGCCATTGTCTTGAAGATCTGCTTCAGCACTGAGCAATGTCAAACTCTTCCATGATCACCGACAGGTTTCGTGAGTGACAAATGCATTCTTGGTGGCAAGATTTCGAATGCGATTTACGTCCACCAAGAGGCTTTGCATCTGTTGCTTGAGCCAAATGTGATGCTTGTCTTGTTTCTGATACATTGCCACAAGAAGTTCTCGGTCATTTAGGACCCGAGAGCGCTTCTTTGGCCTTTGAGCAATTGTGCTCTCAGTAGCTTCAGTTGGTGCACGATGAGGCAGACGAGTGTTTCCAGCCATCGGATAGACACGAGTTACAGCTTGGACCCTTCCATAGGCTGAGTGAAGCTTTGGTGGTCAGCATTTTGAAGACAAAGAGGCTTCTTGGCAGGCTTAGGGTATATGGCTTCAACTGACATATCAACCTCTGGTAGAAAGATCACATGATTGCGAGCAGAGGGCTGATAGTTGATAGCAGAGTGTAGTTTGATGAGGCGCATGACCCATGGAGCATACAATTTCAGACCAAAAAGGTCAGATCCAGACGCAGCCAGTTGCCGGAGGAAGAAATCTTGTGCATTGAAGCTGATGCCATTGAGGATGTAAAAGACCAATGTCTTCATGGCTCCTTCAAGTTTTGCATCTGATGAATGCCCTTTGATAGGCCATAGAGTCCGCCTTATGATGTGATATATTGTGCGCGGCAGATACTCAAGGTCATCAACAAAGAACTCCTTTGGGTATTCAGCGTCATGTGGCAAAGGCTTCATCATGCTCAACATCTGGCTCATGTTGGGTTCTGGCTTATGGAAGATGCTCTCCAGTGCATTGCAGTGGTGTTGACAACCAGGTTCATACAACTCTCCGGGAGTGGATAACCCTATAAGCTCAATGATGTCAAGAGCTTTGGCTTCATGATGAACATTTCCTGTCATCCACTCGAGAACCCATGTTTTTGTATCCCTGTTGTAGCCGCGAATGTGGAGGGTAGCATAGAATTGAAGCAGAAGTTCCTCATTCCAATGTTCTTTGTCTGTCACAAAGTTGAGCAGACCTGCATCACGAAAGCAGTCAAGTGCTTCTTCTAAGCATGGCAGTCCTGCAATGGCTTCAGTGTCGAGGCGCATATGAGGGAAAATGCGCCCTTGATCATACAAAACACATGAGTAATAGCTTCGTTGCTGATGACTCCAGAAATGATCAGATGATATTCTTGGCCTTGAGTAAGGGTTCTTTGAGCTGTCAAAGAAGGTGTTGTGGCTTTTGAAGCCATTTGCATTGAAGAACCCAGTAGAAGTGGCAGTACCTGGAAACCTTGGCAGTCTTGGCTTTGGTTTCTGGACCTGAGGCCTATGCTCAATGTGATAATCAAACTGAGGACCAGAGACATGAGGCGGAGGAACCAGAACGGGCCATCTGACAGTGATTAGCTGGCCATGGTTGTATGCTTGCTCAATTGTATGGGGCCTTGGTGGCGGAACAGGAGCAGTGGCAATAACAGTGGCTTCAGGCTGCACAACAGAAGCTTCAGGAGCAGTTGAAGCATTGGCTTCTGGCATATTGGTTGGTGCAGGCTCCACACTAGCTTCAGTCATGACAACGTCATGGACTTCATTTGTGTTGGTGATGGCAGCCTCAAGATTTTCAACCTCCACTTGATGAGCTGGAGGGTTTGGCACTGGCACGTTCACTTCAGGAACAGCTTCTTCAGTAATGGGGGGAGTAGGGACACATCCTTCTTCTTGTTCATCATCGGCTGATGCAGCCGGATTGTCTTCAGCAGCTTTGGCTTCAGACACGGAGATATTCACAGTTGGAGTGGCATCTGGAAACACTTGACGTGCAACAGATTGGTGGTGCTCTTCTCCTTTTGGAACACTCGGAAGAGGGGCTTGAGGCCTTGGTCATTTGTGAAGCCTTTGTAATACAGGCGACGCCTTTGGAGATGGAGTTGGCTGGGCCTCATCCTCTTCAACTTGCATGGGTGGTGTGACTTGTTGTTGTTGGGGAGTACTGGGGGAGTCTTGTTGTTATGGGCGATCAGCCCATGATGTATCCTGAGCAATTGGCGTCAGAGGACGACCAATGCTGATGATTTCGCTGTTCATGAGAACAGGCGATGATACCAAGTTGTGCTCAATTTGAGGAAGAACGTCATCATCTTCAACATTGTCATGGGGACCAATGTCTTCAGCAGCGATGGGATCAACTGTTGGAATGTCTTCAGCTTCATAAGCCTCTGTGGAAGCAGGCTCATGAACAATCATCTGTCGTTCTTGGTGTTCAGATGCAGGGCGAACCACTGAGATAGGTTCAACAACTAAGGGCTCTATGGGAGCAGCCCGATTCTTCTTGATCTTGCGCTTCTTCTTGGAGGGAGCAGCATCAGAGGCTTCTGAGGTTTTCCTTTTTCTGGCTTCAGCCTCTGCAGCCCTCGTCTTCTTCTGTTCTGAAGCGGTTGACATGGCCTTTGGCTTCGAGCCAGTCATGCTGCTTGGGAAGACTATGCGAGGTTCATCCTGCCTCGAAGGTGCAAGTTGGACAGTTGATAGCTTCTTCTTCTTTGCAGCCATTCTGGGGTCGATGCCAGGACGACCAAGAGCCTTGTGCTTCTCAGCCTCATTGTAGGCTAGCACACACTTGTCAGCCAGATTCTTCATGCGCTCTCGAGAGCCTTGAGCTTCTTCACGCTTCTTGTGAAAGGCTTCTTTGAGCTCATGCAGCATAATCTTGAAGTTTTTGACATCTTGCACGCTGAGCTTGGCCACATGCTTCTTGAACTGAGCCTTTTCATAGTCGATCTTGTGCTTCAGTTCGACGATGCGCTGAGCAATAGCTAGCTCAGAAGCAATAGCGCCATTGAAGGAGACGCTGAGGCCAATGGGAAGTTGCAAATCATCAAAGCTGAGATTTGGTGTGTCAAACCACTCATCAATGAAGCTATGGATGATTGCCACGTCAAAGAGAGGCAAATTATTGAAGATCTCTGCTTCTTCCTTGCTCTTGATCAGTTTCTCAAGAGCATCATTTGCAAGATCATCATCGCTGGACAGATCAATGTGCTCTTCACGCAGAATGGCAGCAGGAGTCAATGTCTGATCAGTATTCTTGACGATTTTCTTTTTCTTCTCCATCTTCTTGGATATGCGTGAAAGATCTTTAGACTGCACACTGTCTTCAGAAGGTGCAGTGGCCAGTGGCTTCGCACATGAAGCTTTTGGAGGTGCAGCTGATTGTGAAGCTTTAGTCTTCTTTGGCTTCTACGGCCTTGAAGGAGGAGCTGGGGCTTCATCAGTATCAACATCATTATCAGAATGATCTACTATGGCACCTTGGACCAAGATGTATGTGATGAGGCCATCAAGGTTTGAAAAGGGGCCGATAACATTGGGTTCTGCATCACGTGAGCCGTCAGCACGGAGAGCAGAGGGACCAGGGTTGAAGTCTAATCCCAATGACTTCTTGTTTTCCTTGGCCAATGCCTTTGCGTACTGGAAGTTGCGCTTGAAGAGATTATTGTCACGACACCAGAGCAGTGATGATGGGTCGGCATTTTTAGGCTGAGGTCCACGGACCATACAAGGATAGAAATCTTGTGCAACAGCTTCAGCTCTGTTCTTGGGTGGAAGGCCTCGATAGAGAATATCACCCCAAGGACTTTTGATAGCATTCTTCTCAGCATATTCCTGGATCACGAACTTGTACTTGAACCATTGTTCAGCCCAATATTGTCGAATCCATTGGATTCGGGTCTTGCACTGATTATAATCCTCTTCAGGATCTGTCTTGTAGATTTCTGTGAGGTCATCAGGCAAATCTTTTGATGTTCCCCCTCGATGCTGTCTGCCACCCTTCCTTACTGATTTCTCTGCAGCCATGAACTTCAAACTGAATGGCTTCAATACGTTCAAAGGCTTCAAGGGCTTTCGCTTGCTGGTCAAATAGGAACAAGCTTCAGGAGAGTTAATGTGTTGCTGTAGGAATTCTGCAAACGAATGCAGACTATGAGAACCAAGGGATTCTCCCACGGACATGTACCTATGACAGCATTAGAGATGCGAGGGAAGGGGAAGAGGTCATATGCATTCTCAGAAGATTTGAAGATAAATCAGTTTGAAGACATTGACCTCATGATGCGAAGACATTCACTTATATGTTGAGAGTTGGTTCCAGATTTGTATGAATCCGTGAATAAGTACAAGTGAGGAATCTAACTAGATATGAAGCTTAAGTGAATATACTAGGCAGTATGATATGCAGACATAATAGATCTAACATTGTATAGGCAGAAACCAATTTTGGTAAATAGGATAAATCATTGAGGATCAAAAAGATGGTAAAAATAGAGTTATATTTACCACACGAAGAACTGCTAGATGGGATGAATAGGAGACGAGCAGTTCAATCCACCATGCCCTAACTTGGCGACGGAGGACACCTACGCCGGCGGCGGAGAGGATGATGTCCGCGACTGGCGTGAGGACGGCGTCGGAGAAGTCGCGGCAGCTAAGCGCTTCGTCGCTGGCGTCGTCTCGAGCTAGCGATGACGCTAGGGTTTTGACGAGGTGGAGAGGTGGAAGAAGGTTTTCTTGACCGCAGGGGACACGTATATATAAGAAGGTGTGCGGCATAGCGCAATTACGCAGGTGCCCCTGCCTGTTCACATCTGAGGGACATGTGGCAAGCATGCAACATACTCAGAGTTGTCCCACGTTCCCACGCCCACCAAGTTTGTCGGATGGTTGTTCCGGCTTCTCCGGATTTCAACAATAATGATGAATCATTTAAGAAGACTTGATGTTTGTATCTGTGTCTTCTGCTGACAAGGATGCAGAGAAGACATTCGAGAGTTTCAATAGAATGCATATGATTTGGACAGATAGATTTTGAGATAGTAAGCATAGAGAGATTAGGGTCCGATCACATTCACTTAATTCAAAAGATTCAACAAGGAAGACATAGCTATAAGTGAATGCTGTAGAGGACAGAATACTAGTGTGTGTGTGTGTGTGTATATATATATATATATATATATATGAGAAAGCAATCAAATCGACATAATGAAGTAAATCATGAAGATAAGTTGAAAGTTGAAGACAAACCAAATGTGAAGATATTCAACAATAACGCCATGAGTGAAACACTTCAAACCAAGAAATTTGGTGGTGGCGTTACCCACCGTATAGGAAGTATTAGACCCAGACACGGCGCACAATTATCGTGGCGCTCTGAAGTCAAATTCCATGTTAATGTATTCACACTCAGAATGTAAGTCTTCACTGATTGAAGATATACTTCACTTCGTGTGTTGCACATCTAAGTCATCAACATGCATAAGTGTTAGGATGTGTGCCTGATCACATGACATTTGAGGATTCCAAGATATTTAGCTCACATCGTAACTTGCAAAACCTTTTCTCATCCAAGGGCTTTGTGAAGATATCTGTCAGTTGCTCTTCAGTGTTGACGTGAATGATGTCAATATCTTTCTTCATGACATGATCTCTAAGAAAGTGATGACAAATTTCAATGTGCTTTGTCTTCGAGTGCTGGACTGGATTGTTTGCAATCTTGATAGTGCTTTGTTGTCACAGAAGAGAGGTACTTGTTTCAGATTGATGCCATAGTCCTTGAGAGTTTGCTTCATCCACAGAAGCTGAGCGCAGCAAGATCCAGCAGCAATGTATTCAGATTCAGCAGTTGAGAGTGATACACAGTTTTGCTTCTTTGAAGACCAACAGACAAGCGATCGTCCCAGAAAGTGACATGTGCCTGATGTAGACTTGCGATCAACCTTGTCTCCAGCATAATCAGCATCCGAGAATCCAACCAGATCAAATCTTGAGCCCTTTGGATACCATAATCCGAGTGTTGGGGTGTAAGCCAAATATCTAAGAATTCGCTTCATAGCTAAGTGATGTGCTTCCTTTGGTGCTGCTTGGAATTGAGCACACATGCAAACACTAAGCATAATATCTGGCCTAGATGCACATAGGTAAAGTAAGGAACCAATCATGGAGCGGTATACCTTTTGATCGAACTCTTTACCATTGTCGTCGGGACCAAGATGGTGTTTGGCTGGCATTGGCATCATGTAACATTTGCAATCTTGCATTCCAAACTTCTTCAGACAGTCTTTGAGATATTTTTCTTGAGATATGAAGATGACATTTCTTTGCTGACGAATTTGAAGACCAAGGAAGAACTTCAGCTCACCCATCATGGACATATGATATTGCTCTTGCATCATGTATCCAAACTCATCACTATACTTCTGGTTGGTGCAGCCGAAGATAATGTCATCCACATATATTTGGCACACAAACAGTTCACCATCATATGTCTTCGTGAAGAGTGTGGGATCGAGGGATCTAGGTTTGAAGCCTTTGCTCTTCAGGAAGTCTTTGATCGTATCATACCAAGCGCGAGGAGCTTGTTTGAGGCCATACAGTGCTTTGTTTAACTTGTACACCATATCAGGATGTTTTGGATCTTCAAAGCCAGGTGGTTGAGCAACGTACACTTCTTCTTCAATTTTGCCGTTGAGGAATGCACTCTTCACATCCATTTGATATAGTAAGATGTTATGGTGGTTTGCATAGGCTAGCAGTATGCGAATAGCTTCAAGCCTAGCCACAGGAGCAAATGTTTCATCAAAGTCAATTCCTTCAACTTGAGTGTATCCTTGAGCCACAAGACGTGTTTTTTTTCTGACGACTTGACCATGCTCATCTTGCTTGTTTCAATATATCCATTTTGTGCAAATAATGTTATGCTTGTGAGGGTCAGGGCGCTTGACAAGTTCCCAAACATTATTCAGCTTGAATTGTTGAAGTTCTTCTTGCATGGCTTGAATCCATTCAGGTTCCATAAAGGCTTCAGCAACTTTCTTGGGTTCTGATATTGACACAAATGAAAAATGCCCACATAAATTTGCTAACTGTGTTGCTCTTGAGCGAGTAAGTGGACAAGGCGCATTGATGCTATCAATTATCTTCTCAATTTGTACTTCATTAGCAACACGAGGATGAACTGGACGAAGACCTTGCTCTTGCTGATCATTGTCATCATTGGGATGATTGTCTTCGGTCTGAGCATTGTCTTCAGGTTGGTTTGGTGCAGAAATAATAAGTTCCTCTTCAGCCTGTGCTTCAGAGGGCATGATTTCACCTGTTCCCATCAGCTTGATTGATTCGCTGGACGGAGCTTCATCAAGTGTACTTGGCAGGAGCTCTCTTTGTGAACCATTGGTTTCATCAAATCGCACACAAGGATTATCACAACTTAGATCAAGGTTAGAACACACAGTATGACAGGTAAGCGATTCATATGTGGAATACATAGTAAGTCATTTTATCATGCGTCCCTTAATGTGTTTTAGGTCCCCAGCAATAGTATCGGACACCTTTGATTGCTGGCTAGAGACCACATTCTGCAAAAGAGAGTTAATTCTTCTTCACCACCCACATCTTCGGGGGTGGCTTAGAAGCAATGAGTCTAAGTGCAGTATCTGAGAATTTCGGCTTTGAAGCCCTAGCAAATAGCCTTGCAGGAGATGAATGATACTCATATGAATAAGCAGAAAAATTCTTAGTTCTATGAACATAGCGGTTTGAGGACACATGCTCATATTCATAAGTCTGAGTATGATTTCCTTGCAAAACATTGGCGTTAGGGTGACTCAGGTGAGTTCTGTATGAAGCCTTTGGACCATATGACGCCTTAGGTCTGGGGTTTGTCTTCTTCCCTGGTGGTGTCATGATGACATTCACTGGAAGATTCTCAAGACAGCTTTGGGAACCCAGATCTTCTTCATAGGTGGTCCATTCCTGCAGTTAGTACCAATATACCCGGCAAACACTTCACCATTCTGATTTTTGAACAGTTTATAGTTTGCATCAAAGGATTCATCAATGATAATAGGATTAGCACAGGTAAAGCCAGATAAGGTGGATGGATCCATTGAAGGTTCCTTTGCAGCAACCCATGTGGTTTTGGGATACTGCTCAGGCTTCCAGTAGGAACCATCAGCATTCATTATCCTCTCGAACCCAACACCCTCTTTCCTAGTGTTTCGGTTCAGAATCTGCTTTTTGAGGACATCGCAAAGTGTCTGATGTCCTTTCAGACTTTTATACATCCCTGTTTCAAGCAATGTCTTCAACCTAGCATTTTCATCAGCAATAGTAGTGGTATCCTCAATAGAGGGGTTAGCTACCACATCAGTAGTTGAAGACAAAGCAACAGTAGCAGCAGTGGAACATTCAGCAACAGAGGTAGCGTTATCACGCTCAATGCATTTCAGACATGGTGGTTCAAATCCATCCTGAGTGGAACTAATCTGTTGAGCACGAAATGACTCATTCTCTTTTTTAAGATCTTCATGAGCCGCTTTCAATTTCTCAAGCTCTTGCTTCCTTTGAAGATAATCATAGGAGAGCTTTCCATAAGTGGTTGAGAGCGTCTCATGAAGACTTTCAAGTTCTTGGTACTTAGCATGAAGATTTTTTATGTCTTCAACTAAGGACTGTGAACGTGTCATTTCCGCGTCCAACGGGTCATCGCTTTTGTCTAACAGTTTTTGGGTATGTTACATAGCCCTTTGTTGTTCAGTAGCAATTTTAGCAAGTGTTTTGTAGCTGGGTTTGGATTCACAATCAGAGTCATCTTCACTTGATGTTTAAAAGTAAGCATCACGTGATTTTACCTTGGCACCACGTGCCATGAAGCAGTAGGTGGGAGCAGGATCGTCCATGTCATCAGCTTCAGCATTGGTGTTGAAGTCATTGTCTTCAGTGTTGAAGATGGACTTGGCAACATAGGCTGTGGCTAGAGCCAGACTTGCAACGCTAGGGTCGGACTCTTCTTCAGACTCCACCTCTGCCTCCTCAGAAGCAGACTCCTCCTCTGAATCCATTTCCTTGCCAACAAAAGCACGAGCCTTGCCAGATGAGCTCTTCTTATGTGATGAAGACCATGATGACGACTTAGAAGAAGACTTTGAAGATTTCTTCTTCTTCTTGTCATCAGAATCATATTCCTTGATCTTATTCTTCTTCTTCTCATTGTCCCAATGTGGACACTCAGAGATATAGTGTCCAGGTTTCTTGCACTTGTGACATGTTCTCTTCTTGTTGTCATGAGTGGAAGCTTCATCATTTCTTGAGATAGATCGTGAAGACTTTCTGAAGCCCTTCTTCTTGGTGAACTTCTGGAACTTCTTCACAAGCATGGAAAGTTCCTTTCCAATGTCTTCAGGATCATCAGAACCGCAGTCAGATTCTTCTTCAGATGAGGAAACAACTTTTGCCTTCAAAGCGCGAGTTCAGCCATAATTGAGACCATAGATATCTATTTTCTCAGAAAGCTGGAACTCATGTGTGTTGAGCCTCTCAAGTATATCAGACGGATCGAGTGTCTTGAAGTCAGGGCGTTCTTGTATCATGAGGGCAAGGGTGTCAAAGGAGCTGTCAAGTGATCTCAGTAGTGTCTTGACGATTTCATGCTTGGTAATCTCAATGGCGCCAAGAGCCTGAAGCTCATTTGTGATGTTGGTGAGGCGATCAAACGTGAGCTGGACATTTTCATTGTCGTTTCTCTTGAAGCGGTTGAAGAGGTTGCGAAGAACACTGATCCTTTGGTCTCTCTGTGTAGAGACGCCTTCGTTGACCTTGGATAGCCAGTCCCAGACTAGCTTTGACGTTTCCAGAGCACTCACACGGCCATACTGTCCTTTGGTCAGATGACCACAGATGATGTTCTTTGCAGTGGAGTCCAATTGAATGAACTTCTTGACATCAGTAGGGGTGACACCTTCACCAGTTTTGGGAACGCCGTTCTTGACGACATACCAGAGGTCGACATCAATGGCTTCAAGATGCATGCGCTTCCAGTAGGGATATTCAGTTCCATCGAACACGGGACAAGCAGCGGAGACTTTGATTATCCCTGCAGTCGACATAGCTAAACTCCAGGTGGTTAAACCGAATCACACAGAACAAGGGAGTACCTTGCTCTGATACCAATTGAAAGTGCTAGTTATCGACTAGAGGGGGGGGGGTGAATAGGCGATTTTTATCAAAGTCTTCAAAACATGGAGTTTCGAAGACAAACAATAGAAATGACCTAATTGATATGCATCGGAAGATAAACTACAACAAGCAAGCCATAGTCAAGTATGCAATAATGTGAAAGTACAAAGACTAATAGCAGCTTGGTAGTAAGGATCAGGATGGAAGATGGTATGAAGCCAATCAACGATAGCAGTCAAGCAATGAAGTCAAACAGGTATGACAAACAGGCAATGACTTCACGAAGACAAACTTAAGGTAAGGGGAGTTAGAGGATAGAACCAGTCACTTGTTGAAGACACATGATTTGTTGGACCAGTTCCAGTTGCTGTGACAACTGTACATCTGGTTAGGGAGGCTGAGATTCAACTCAGAAGACCGTGTCTTCACCTTATTCCCCTTGAGCTAAGGACACACAGTCCTTGCCCAATCACTCTGGTAAGTCTTTAAGGTAGACTTCCGAACCTTCACAGACTTCGTTCACCGGCGATCCACAATGACTCTTGGATGCTCAGAACGCGACGCCTAACTGGCTGGAGGATACACAGTCCTCAAGTGTAATAAGTCTTCAGGTCACACAGACAGAAAGACTTCAGTGATGCCTAACACTCTTTGGCTCTGGGTGTTTGGGCTTTGTCCTCGCAAGGATTTCTCTCTCTCAAAGGCTTCGAGGTGGGTTGCTCTCAAACGACAAAATCCGTAAACTAACTCTGAGCAGCCACCAATTTATGGTGTAGGGGGTGGGCTATTTATAGCCACAAGGCAACCCGACCTGATATGTCCGAAATGACCCTGGGTCACTAAGGAACTGACACGTGTTCCAACGGTAAGATTTCAAACACACACGGCAACTTTACTTGGGCTACAAGAAAAGCTGACTCATCCAGCTCTGGATAAGATTTGCTCTCATTGTCTTCGCTCGAAGACATAGGATTTGGATTGAGCATCACTTTAGTCATTCTGACTTTGTTCACTTGGACCCCACATAACAATATGGTGGTTCCTATGACTCAACAAAGAAGAAAAGGAAACAACAAAACAACACAGTCTTCGCGCTCCATAGTCTTCACTCATTGTCTTCTCATGTCATAGTCTTCAATGTGAATATCTTCACATACCACCACTGTTGTCAATGTCTTCATACATTTTTAGGGGTCATCTCCGGTAGGTAAACCGAATCGATGAGGGACACTACCTGCGTTATCCTGCAATTCTCACAAACGCATTAGTCCCTCAACCAACTTTGTCGTCAATACTCCAAAACCAACTAGGGGTGGAACTAGATGCACTTACAAGTGGGCCCAGAGATACCTCTCCATCATACGGAGTGACAAATCCCAGTCTCGATTCGTGCCAACCCAACATACACTTTCGGAGATACCCGTAGTGCACCTTTATAGTGACCCAGTTACTTGTGACGTTTGGCACACCCAAAGCACTCCT
The DNA here is from genome assembly GCF_018294505.1 of Triticum aestivum. Lineage (NCBI taxonomy): Eukaryota > Viridiplantae > Streptophyta > Magnoliopsida > Poales > Poaceae > Triticum > Triticum aestivum. The sequence continues at coordinate 534,403,856 of NC_057813.1, read as the reverse complement.
ACGGTATCCGGGAGTTGCACAATCTCATGGTCTAAGGAAATGATACTTGACATTTGGAAAAGCTCTAGCGAAACGAACTACATGATCTTTGTGCTATGCTTAGGATTGGGTCTTGTCCATCACATCATTCTCCTAATGATGTGATCCCGTTATCAATGACATCCAATGTCCATAGTCAAGAAACCATGACTATCTGTTGATCAACGAGATAGTCAACTAGAGGCTCACTAGGGACTTGTCGTGGTCTATGTATTCACACATGTATTACGATTTCTGGATAATACAATTATAGCATGAACAGTAGACAATTATCATGAACAAAGAAATATAATAATAACCATTTTATTATTGCCTCTAGGGCATATTTCCAACACGTACAATGACCGCGAGAACAGGCACACGTGGTCGGGAAGCGCCATGTCAACAAACTCGGTGGGCTGCTGGCAGAAGACCTGCTCCTCGAGGTGACCATGGAGGAAGGCGTTGGAGACATCCATCTGGTGCACCGGCCAAGTATGGGAGACCGCAAGGTGAAGAACCGTGCGTATGGTGCCGGGCTTGATGACCGGAGGGAAGGTGTCGGTGAAGTCGATGCCAGCATGCTGTCAGAAGCCACGAACGACCCAGCGCGCTTTATAGCGATCAAGGGTACCATCAGGATGGAGCTTGTGTTTGAAGACCCACTTCCCGGTAATCACGTTGGCGTGCCGGGGATGGGGAACAAACTGCCACATCCGGTTGCGCAACAAGGCATCAAACTCATCTTGCATCACAGCCATCCAGAGCGGGACACGAAGAGCGGCTGGAACAGAGGATGGCAACGACGACGACTCAGAGGTGGATGTCGCATGGACGTAGTCATCCGCGGCGTAGCGCGAGCTCGGGCAAAAAATGCCTGTATGGGTGCGGGTGACCGGACCGGCTATAGGTGTCGGGGGCGCCTGGGGTGCCGAAGGGGCTGGGGGGGCTGCGGGGGCCGCGGGCGCCAACATCGGGGCTGTAGGAGGCGCCGCATGCGGGGGGGCACGCCTCAAAGCCAAGGGGCAGACCAAGAGAGGCGCGCGAGCGCCCTGGGAGAAGCGTGGAGGAGCCCGCGTCACCGGTGGCAGGAGGAACAGCCAGGGGTACCTGCTGAAACGGAAACACATGCTCATCAAAGTAAACATGCCGGGAAGTGAATACACGGTGGGATACGGGATCGTAGCACCGATAAACCTTGGAGTTGGAGGGGTAGCCGATGAAGATGCAAGCGACAAAACGAGGTGCGAGTTTGTGAGGAGCGGAGTCGGCAGTGCTAGGATAGCAAAGGCACCCGAAAATACGCAAGCCATCAAAAGATGGGGGCGTACCAAAGAGAAGATGGTGAGCTGCACGTGGGCGGCAAGGGCGAAGGTTAAGGAGAAGTGAAGCAATGGCGAGTGCGTCCGGCCAGAAACGAGGCGGCACATTAGCATGGAACAGGAGCGTGCGAACGCAGTCGTTCAGAGTGCGAAGGACGTGTTTGGCTCGACTGTTCTGCTGTGAAGTATACGGGCGGGTGAGACGAAAAACTGTGCCGTGGTGCGACAGAAAAGTGTGGAAAGCAAGGTTGTCGAACTCTTGTACATTGTGAGTCTGAAGAGCAAGGATGGGACGCCCAAATTGCGTGCTGATATAGGAGTAAAAAGCGTCAAAGTGGAGAGTGCATCTGACTTTTGTCGTAAAGGAAACATCCGCACATAATGAGAATAATCATCAAGGATAACCAGATAATATAAATAGCCCGAGTTACTAGGAACCGGAGAGGTCCACACATCGCTATGAATCAACTGAAAAGGAAAAGAAGCTATGGTGGTGGAGTTATTAAACGGGAGGCGAACATGTTTGCTGACACGACGGGCATGCCATTTGTGATCCTCTATCTTATTACAACTGAAATTGAAGCTCCTAAGAAAATGACGTAGTGTGAAGGGGTTGGGATGACCCAAACGAGCATGCCAAAGATCGACACCGGTGGAGAGAGCAACCGGTGCATTGGTGGAGGTGGACGGCGGATGCACCGGATAGAGCTCGTCGAGGCTGTCACATCGGTGAAGTGCCATCCTGGTTCGAGCATCCTTGACACAAAAACCAAGCCCGTCAAATTCAACAGTAACAGGATTTTCATGAGTTAAGCAACGAACGAAAACAAGGTTCTTAATAAGATGAGGTGACACAAGTATGTTAGAGAAAGTAATAGGCATGGCATTAGAAGGAAAAGAAGTGTGCCCGACATGTGTGATAGGGAGGGTGGAACCGTCGCTGACAATGATGCGGCGGTCGGTGGTGACGGGAGTGAAGGAGGCAAGATTACCAGGATGAGCAAACATGTGAGCCGTAGCCCCTGTGTCCATGTACCAATCACCGCCTCCAGTGTAGTTGTTCGGCGTAGGCGCGTCG